>NC_044916.1:35055406-35212979 GCF_003576645.1 Ipomoea triloba | reverse complement strand
TCAATTCCAAAAAAAAAAAAAAAAAAAAAAAAAAAAAAAAAAAAAAAAACTCATCTTCGATCTTTGTAATTTGTATTGGCCTGCTATGTCGTCTTCTCTAACTTTTATGGCGTTATATAGTAAATTATGTGTATATCTTTCACAGTTTCACTCACTTTCACCTCTGGATCTGAAATTAAAAAAACGTGCAAACTGTGACCGACCGACAAGTCCTTTGTTTCCTTCGAACGTTGTTAACATAATTATTGGTCACTGTGCCCCCGCCGGTAGATGTAACAACAGATCATTGCCTCATGTGCCTCTATTAAATTCCCTTCTCAGTTCTCATCTTGCATCATATATGAATTCTCTCTTAGCATCTTGCATGTAGTCTTACTAGCTTTGAATATCTTGAGGTGCATGACAGCTAATTTTCAACTTTAAAAACATGATAATTAATCATAAAATTTTAGTTATTAATGACGTGGAATAGCATATCATATTTATATTATTATAAACTTTATTATAAGGTAATATCTATTTAATATAATTTTTTTACCAATTGTAATCCAAAGAGTAATCAATGGGGATTTGATAAAAATCATTAATTTTACATTAGATGACAAAGCCATCCTCTCATATGGGCCCAACGACTGAACTTGTTATAGAATCTGGTGTCCAAACTTCATAAGGTTCAGAATCTATAAATTAAATTAATGCTACTCATGCATACACATGTTATTATATGACATTGGTCATAAGGTGCTTGCCTATGTGTTCCAAGGTTGTACACAAGTCCTAAATATTATATGGTCCACTGAATATTCTCTACCAACAAAATGACACCCATGTATGTTTAATTTCTGCATTTTCTCAACATAATTTTGAGAATTCTACAATTTTCATGCAATAATGACGAATACGTACTAAAAAAAAAGTATATTCGGTAATTTGATAAATTTTAAGAAATTAATTCAATTTTGTCAAAGATATAAATTATTGTATTTTCTAAAAAATATTTAGTAGCATTATTATTCTTTATATTTATTATATTAATTGACACGGACAGTCTAGACTCTAGACTGATCAATTTTACAAACTCAAAAGATGTGATAAATCTCTCTCTCTATTTGATTGGGCTAGAGCTTTAAAGCCTTTAGGTGAAATCCACTTCAAATGGAAGATTATGACATGGATCAATCTAGCTAAGAGTTCCTCCATAGGATAGTAAATAAACATTCCCACAAATAAGTTATTTTTTAATTTTACTTTTTATTTAATTTGTTTGTACCAAAATAGATTTATAAATGACAAAATTATGGACATTGTTATGGACTTTTAGCTATTTTAAAAATCAAGGTTACAGTTTGCAAAATAAAAATAAAAATCAAGGTTACATTATCCCTCAAACATATCTAGGGGTCATCTTAATAAAAATAAAAGAGACAATCCTAATATAATTTAATGATGTAAAAGTTTACATGTCGAGTAATTTTTTATACCAATAACAACCACAAAATAAAGTTGCAATTCAAAATCATATTCTTTATAAATATTAGTGTAACAAACACTTTGTCATTTCTTATTAAGGCATATCTCACAATTTATTTGACATCCTTCTCAGTACCCGAATGAGGGGCACAAAAGAAGGCAAAATAACTATAGACATTAAAAATAATGCCGGGACCAGCTTTCTATGGGGGCCACGATTCTTGGTCTAACCAGAAAAGCTAGATTGATCACGGCCACTTCGCAATGGTCCCGGTGGCCATAGCTTAAAATATTTAACAATAACAATTATAAGTCTGGTGGTCATGGCTTAAAGAACTTAGGTATTGGGGTAGGTGAATGGGAAAGATTGGGGATGCCCTTGTATTTTTGTCACATTCATTGTATGTGAAACTTTTCATTTATTTTTTAAAAAATTTAAAAGTGAAAATATAAAATTACTCTAACGTAACAAAAAATCTCATTCTTCATATTTCAACTCCGATTACGTCTAATTATAGTTTTTTTTTTAATGTTCTCAAAAGAAAAATACAAAAAAAAAAAAACTTTTATTAGATAAATTTGGATTTAGCTTGAAATATGTTTGCAGATTTTGACTCTTACCTAGAGGGAGAACGCACTTTACAAGGGTAACAAACTGCTTACTAATTGACCTAATTTATTAAAATGCAAACAAAAGTGGTGAGTACAAATATGCATATGAGTAAATTAAATGTTTAGCCCCACCCGAGTATCTAGCTCAAGTGATCGGTCAATTAATGTTTAGTTTTGCTTCCGGTGATACGGTGATGATCGAATTTCACTAGAAACTTAACATGAGAAGTTATTAGGGGCTCTCGCCAATCAAGAGTTGAGAACTTGAGAAGCCATTTGGAGGTTTAACTAAGCAGGTGGCCTGGTAAAGATTTTTTGTATACAAAATGTACTAATAAATTCAAGATTTACCTCTTTCATATACCATATAACATGTTAAAAGAGTCCAGCATATAATATGGCGAAGTCATGAAACATGTGTTATATACAAAAAAAAAATGTTTTGACTTTTTTTTTTTTTTGGATATTAGATCTGATACATCCAAACACGACAATAATCAAGATTAGAGGAAGATATTCATATGCTGTCAATATTATATAACATGTGTTTGGCCGGCATTAAAACACACCAAATTGTGATCTATTTAATTTCTTTTCCTTATAATATTCCCATTAATTATTAGATCACATCTTACACACTCTCTTAATCACAAAGAAAATGGAAGAATAAAATAATATATCCTCACCTACTACACACAAGGGGTTTGGTCAATATGAAGTGTTGATGAAGCATTATATTATTTTCTTAATTTGACCTTCAAACTTGTATGTATCCCTGATTAGAAATATTCAAACAAAAAATTTCAAGATTATTAATGAATTATGGCCAACTTTGCCTGAATGACAGAATTAGCCTTGTTGAGTTTTTATTTATTATTCACATAGAATTTCTATTGAAATTTTATTTGAATTTTTATATTTAAATTTGTGTGGCGAAAAGTTTTACTTTTGTCATTTATTTTATTATGAATTTATATGATAAGTTAATGTCGGATTTTGATACTGATAATAAATATCCTTCTCATTTCTTCACTTATATCAAACTCGTGAACCATTTATTGAAATGTCAATTTGTGTTTGGTAGTTGTCATACAATTTCAACCATATATTATCTTTTGCTATTATAGTATATATCATTTTCATTTATGATATTGGGTCTAAAAAAAAACCACTAAACCTATTATGGAAAAAAAAGTCATTTATAGTATATATATAAAATGATAAAATCGAAATAACTTAATAAAATATTATTTTTTGAAAGATTGATGCACACTATTTTAATAAGGAAATTTATATTTTTCCCTCTTAAGTTTTTCCTAATAAATTTTTTTCTCATTATATATGACTTATATTTATTGATATTATGAATTGGTTGAACTCACATACTTGTAATCAAGTACTAAATGACTCAATTAGATACTGTCACGTCAGTGCGAAAATCATGAGTGAAATTTTATAAAGGATGTATAGTATTACTCTTTTAATAAATGTTTAAAAGTTAGCTATAAAAAAACTTTCGTGACAATTATGTATGAGAAGAACTAAAAAATCATCTTTCAAGCTATTTTTTGTTTTTAAATTGACTGTAATAACTAATAAAAACATCAGGTTCGGCAGAGATGTACTGATCGAGGCCATAATTTCACGTTATGTGCCGAATGAGAATATCATATGTCATATACCCAATAAAAAAGTTAATTTATTGATGCTATCAAATCTTAAATATAATTTATTTATTTTTTTTTAAACGAGATGAAATGGCAAAGTGTTTTAACTCCAAAAATCTCAAAGTGATATGATAGCTTATAATATTGGCCACTTCTCACAAGTGACAAAACAATAAAATAAAAGAGCCTTGCTTTTTCTCACATGTCAATTGTTGGAAGAAATTACTCCGTATTACAAATGGGAATATCCCAAGTAATGTGCGAATATTAAATTATTTGGAAATTGACGTAAAATAATCACGTGCTAATTTTCCGTGTAATAATTATTTTTCGGTGGGGCTTGTATTTTGCATGATTCATCGTACTTATTTACTGGAAAAATAAAAAGAAATTGGAGAATAATTTATTGGTATAATTATTAATTTTCTATTATTGTAATTAGTAATAACATAATATTATTATATAAATAAAAAAAATCAAATTTATTTGTTTGTTTAAAATCTTAGAAAGCTGCGAGAGGCACGGGCGGAGGGAGATGGTAGTTTGGTAGGTGTCGTCAACTCATCGTTGGGGCTGCGCTGTGTTTGGCATTTCTATAAATTATGTTGCAGGGGTAAAATTGTAACATGGAGCGGAATAACTTGCATAATTATTTGTTCGTCTTTTTTTTTTTTTTTTTTTTTTTTTTTTTTTTTTTTTTTTTTTTTTTTTTTTTTTTTTTTTTTTTTTTTTTTTTTTTTTTTTTTTTTTTTTTTTTTTTTTTTTTTTTTTTTTTTTTTTTTTTTTTAAATAAGTTGGAAGAGAACACTTTAGCAATCACAACTAGCTCACTGCTCACCACCACCTTAACTTGTTCGGAGTGAGGGAGGGATATTCCATCCATCATGATTGGCAATAGATAATGGGGTGGGGCTTCAAGCACTTTTACATCCTAATAATATTAACGAAAGAGCTGAATAAAAATTCAATAGGTAGCTCAAGTGACAAATGAACTCTAAGAAGAATTTCGGGCGAACGGTTAAAAAAAAGAGTTGAACAAAAAATAAAAAATAAAAATGGAAAGAACTGAACAAGGGCATAGTTATATTCTATTATCCGAATAGTGTTTCAAATGACATTTCAAAGATTTGCTAATTTAATCAAAATATGTTGCCATTTTTCGTCGACTGCCAAATAACTTGTTTTGAATCAAACTACACCAAAAATATTTATCAGACCATAAGCTCCTACAAGTTGTAACTCTTTGAATATGCGATACTAAGTTCAACCCGGCAGCCCCACACACTCCAATAATGTTCTTCATAAAATCCACCAACCATACAACACCATGTTTTTTAAGGTAATTTTTATTAAAAAAACAATAGTGTTAAAGAGATTTAATGTGATTTATTCAAATAATTCTTTTAGGAAACATTTGTGAAGTAAGGTAATAATCCTTACAAGAACTGGCATATAAAAAACAAAAGTTCAGTGCACCGTAACATGGCAAGTGGCAAACTTTTTTGGCAAAAATTTAACTATAAAATTTCAGTTTGTATTAATTGATTAGTTGTAACAAAAATGAGTGAAACTTGTACACCCCAATTAAGTAGGTGGGATTGTGGGAACCAAACCATGTTTGACTTGTACTAGTCCCAATACCGAAATTACCAAAAAGTCCCCCTCAACTACCACCAACATCACCCCTGGGCCCACCCTTCTTCTTCCTCCTCCACCCACCATTGCAACCCTGCGCTTATAAAACCCTCTGCTTTTCCCCTCAACCTCTCTCAGGTGCCACTCATTGTCTGCAGAGCGTCTCAAACATCATCGTTCTTGAAAAATGGCTCTAAGTGCAAGCGGTGCCAACTCTCTCCTCGGAAACAAAACCTTTGTTCCAACCCAACAACCTAGTTTGCCTTCCCACACCCATGTTTTCTCCACCAAGAACGTCAGATCTGTGAAGCCAATTCAAGCCATCCAATCTGCCGACTCTTCCAAATCCCCCATTGTCTCTGACAAGTCTTCTTCTAAGCCCGCCCCGCCTGCCGCCGCCTCCGCCTCCGCCGCCGCCACGGCCACTACCACCGTTTCGAAACCCGAAGCGGGTAAGGCGAAATGGGCCGTGGACAGCTGGAAATCCAAGAAGGCGCTGCAGCTCCCCGAGTACCCGGATCAGGTGGAGCTCGATACGGTCCTCAAGACCATCGAGTCTTTTCCCCCGATCGTTTTCGCCGGAGAGGCTCGCAGCCTTGAGGAGAAACTCGGGGAGGCCGCAATGGGCCGGGCCTTCCTGCTCCAAGGTGGGGATTGCGCCGAGAGTTTCAAGGAGTTCAATGCCAATAACATTAGGGACACTTTTCGGATCCTCCTCCAAATGGGCGCCGTTCTCATGTTCGGCGGTCAAATGCCTGTTGTTAAGGTCAGAAAATCTTGACCAACGAATTAAAAATTCAATCTTTTCTAAAACAATTATTGTCTGTCTTGTTCTATTCTTGTGTACTGTAAATGGAATTTATGATATATAAACAATCAACTGGAAAATTGTTATAAATATGTGCATATGTGTATATATATAGGTGGGAAGAATGGCTGGGCAGTTTGCAAAGCCAAGATCAGACCCATTCGAGGAGAAGGATGGTGTAAAGTTGCCAAGTTACAGGGGAGACAATGTAAATGGAGATGCATTTGATGCAAAGTCAAGAACTCCAGACCCTCAGAGGCTGATCAGAGCATACTGCCAATCTGCAGCTACTCTGAATCTGTTGAGGGCTTTTGCCACTGGAGGGTATGCAGCTATGCAGAGGGTCACTCAATGGAACTTGGATTTCACAGAGCAAAGCGAGGGCGATAGGTATATTCTGCTATCCTAATTTACTCTTATAAGGAATGTATTAGTGTATTTCTGCCTTATCATACTGTATTTGGTGCACCATATATCACTTGTAAGTAAACCAAAGAAAGAGAGGAAACATTAAAAAAATGAAAGCAATACACTCTGCTTTTTCTTCAAAGTCTATTGTTTGGCCTTAGTAGACTTTAGGTTGTTTGTATGACCATTACTTTACCAAAATAAAAATAGAAAGACCGGACAAAAACAACAAACTCTTAGTCTCTTACTGCATGTGTAAGATGGGGAACTTATTATCTCGCCTAGTCCATGAATTTGTTCGTTCTGATAATATATCTTGAGATTGTAAAAGGGCTTTGATGCGCGACCCTTCCTTGTAGTTACTCTTTTTAGAATTTAGTCTAACTCTAGATTTTGATGCTGAGTTTGTCTTAAGACTAGGTTGATATTTGTTCATTTCTAGGTGGTCTAAACCTAAGTAATAGAATACATAATCACCGACTTGTTTCTTTTTTTCTTGGCTTTTCAGGTACCGTGAACTGGCTCATAGAGTTGATGAGGCCCTTGGGTTTATGTCTGCTGCTGGTCTTACAGTGGACCATCCCATCATGAAAACCACTGATTTCTGGACATCTCACGAGTGCTTGCATTTGCCATATGAGCAGTCACTTACCAGACTGGATTCAACATCTGGACTGTACTATGACTGCTCTGCCCATTTCCTTTGGGCTGGGGAGCGTACCAGGCAGCTAGATGGTGCCCATGTTGAGTTCTTGAGGGGAATTGCTAACCCTCTCGGGATTAAGGTGACTACTATTATCTACTATCTAGTGGCCTCTTTGAGTTTTGAATATGTGGTTTCGTAAAAGGTCTTTGAATTGGAATGCTAATTGAATGCCTTATACTATAGGTGAGTGATAAGATGAATCCGGATGAGCTAGTCAAGCTCATTGAGATTTTGAATCCTCAGAACAAACCTGGGAGGATCACAATAATTACAAGAATGGGAGCAGAAAACATGAGGGTTAAGCTTCCTCATTTAATCAGGGCAGTCCGAAGAGCAGGGCAAATTGTCACTTGGGTTTCTGATCCTATGCATGGAAACACTATTAAAGCTCCCTGCGGTCTTAAGACTCGACCCTTTGATTCTATCAGGGTAAGTATTTATGTTCCTATTTCTAATTCCTCAGACTTTGAATGATATCCAATTCCAATGCCTTCTAGGTTCTAGTGGAATAAAAGAGAAAAACAAATGAACTAGGTGAGTAGGTGTCTAGGTGATAGTGATCTTGTCTTGCACAGCAGATAGCTTCTTCAATAAGATGATTTTTCCTCTTATTTACTCCCCTACAATTCTCTTTAAATTACTATCTTTAGGCACAACTAATTTTTTGAGTTGATAGGGGTCATAAGGCTCAAAATAAGTTTGGCCAAACAGGCATTTTAAGATTATAGCTTTTAAATACTCCGTAGTACTTATTAGCACTCTATAATTCTCTGAAAGCAATGGGAATGGACAATTGCATCAATAATTATGGAGATGTATATTGAATCTTGTGAGCCCCATAGAGGGTTCCACTTACGGGGCTAAGTGAATTATTTGATAAGTTGATAATTTAGTTTTTCGTTCTATGGTGTGGGGCTGCTAAGTCAACCAGCCACAAGTGATGGCAAAGTAGGTAGTGCCATCATGTCCCTTCACAAGAATAAGGCCAATGAGGTGAACTAGACAGGACACTCGTAAAAGTTGAAGTGGAAAATGCAAGGCAAGAGAACATATCATTTTCTGCTTGAAACTAGACATTCAGTGAATGTGTGTTGCAATGGTAGTTGGGAGGTAGTTGCGTGTCTCCATATGTGGGTTGGTTTACTTAGTGGGACCACATTGATTGGTAGGTGCTCTGTTGTCTGGTTTTTTTCCGCCACCAACTTTTGCTGGGTTTTTCCTAGAAGATGCACGGAAATGTTTTGAAAATTTAATCTAAGAATGACTTCATAGTTCATCCGGTAGAGACATTTAGTCTTCTATATTTCATTTTAAAAGAAAATGTTTTGAGAATTCATCAAAGAAACGCCACAAATTCCCTAACTTTATCATCGCTGTGCAACAGGCTGAAGTGAGAGCGTTCTTCGATGTGCATGAGCAAGAAGGAAGCAACCCAGGAGGTGTGCACTTAGAGATGACGGGCCAAAACGTAACAGAGTGCATTGGTGGATCACGAACTGTGACTTTTGACGATCTGGGTTCCCGCTACCACACCCACTGTGACCCTAGGCTGAACGCCTCTCAGTCCCTCGAGCTCGCATTCATCATTGCGGAGCGCTTGAGAAAGAGGAGAATTGGAAGCACATCAGGACTGTAGAGAGGGTGTTTGAGGTTGCTATGCTTTGTTTTTGTCCCCTTTCATTTTCCTTAAATTATGGTTGGTTGTATTAATACTCCTAGGTTTGATGACACCATGTCTAGATTATGTTGTGAGCTATTGTGCATACTGGAAGAATGTGTTGTATGAGAGTTCCGGCATTTCGCTTCCTATGTGACTATGAATAAAGAAAATTTTGCTTGCGCAAATACAGTGATTGTGAATACGTCTCTGCTGTTTCTATGGAGATGAATGTGTTCAGGTGAGTACAAAAGATGAAGGAAAATGTTATTATGATGTAGTTTAATCCCATTACCACCCAGGCCCGGTAGATTATTTGAGCTTTAAAACCTTATCAACGCCCAGTTTTTTTTTACATTATGTTTCTCAGCTGATACTTAGTAGTTAGTAGTTAGTACTATCAAAGTGGGTTGAAACCTAGATTAGAACTACAAAAAAGATGGCCCGTGAAGGAGTGGACCTAACTATCAAAGTGGGTTGAAACCTAGATTAGAACTACAAAAAAGATGGCCCGTGAAGGAGTGGACCTAACGGGCCTAGTTCATTCAGGCTTGCGGCCCACAAGTCCTCCCTATGTTTATTAAATATAAAAGATATATGTACACAGTACACAGTGTATATATACATTAGAATAATCTTACATCGTCATTTTTAAATATACATTTAAGTACTCAAATAATATATTTTCAAATAATATATCTTCAGTACTCAACTGAATAGTTCATTTTACCTTTTATATTAGTAATTTTTTTAGTTGAGATTAGATTCAAATTTTGTTTTCATTACGCACGTGAAGTTGTAGATTTGGTAGTATGATCATGTGAATAATCGAGTGCCTCTACTAATCAGTACTCAACCACCTTGATTGACACACCCTAGTTAATCACTACTAGCCCAAGTAATCCAAAAAAAAAAAAAAAAAACTATGCACCCTTGACTAATGCCTACTTGGTCTATGCGATTGTCACGCACCTTAGTAGACTAGTCATTCATTCTATGGCTTAAGATTGAGACAAATTATATTACTCATCATACTTCTAAGATCATCCATGTCAATGAATTTTAGAGGATTTTTGGAACAATACAAAAAAATTGCATTGATTTTTTGTTGATGTGGGGTGATTTTTTTGTTTTTTGTTTTTGTTTTTTGTTTTTTGTTTTTTTTTTGAATTTTACTACTGCAAGGGCAAGACTTTTGTGGGATTTACTGTTGTTGAAATGGCAACAAAGACCTTTGCTTTTCTTCGTGTGTACCAAACACAGGTGCCTAGCTGGGCGCATGCACACACCCGTTGGCGCGTCTGTTGGATTGTACTAGTACGTCTACATGCGTCATATATATATATATATATATATATATATATTACTTTTTCCTTCTTCTCTTACACTCCTCTCTTTCAGTGTCACCTAAAAAATTGTGTAAAGTCTCTAATTGATATGAGTGCTCTAAGCAATCTTGTCCTATCAAATTTATTATTTATAAAATAAATTATTAATATTAAAGTGAATATTAGTGATAAATACTTTGTTTGAATAAGGTATATTTTTAAATTTCAAATGGTGAATATAAAATCTAAGAATTAGAACGTATTTTGATCCCTAGCCCTAGCCCTAGCCCGCAAATGACGCATACAGCGTCGCGACCTAAAAGTAAACGATATAGCCAGCAAAGAGAAAAGGAAATTATTCCGCAAAGGTCGTAGATATGGCGCGTTCGTGTCTTTCGCACACGTTATTGCCGCGCTCAAGAAATTAAAGCAATTCTCACGCGCCGCCGTGCTGCCTAAATTTTACGCCATGCGCATTTCAAATGCAATACAAAAGCCAAAATCCTAAGACTATTAATTTCAATTCTCCTGTTACTGGTTTCATCTTAAAGCATTAAACAATGGAGGTGGAAGAGAGCTCTCAATCGCCAAAGCAATCACAACCGTGGCCTATTGAGGCAACGCCGCTAGATCGGCGATTCTCCGCTCTAGGAGACCTGCGAATTATTCCTGATGAAATTCTCTGCGCCATTCTGACTTATCTATCTCCCCGAGACGTAGCTCGCGTTGCTTGTGTTAGCAGGTCTCCACTATAATTCCAACCGATTATCACAATTAATTTAGCTTGCATTTTCTGCTACTAGGTTGAACTTCTCTTATTGTTTTATCAAATGGCTCGGCGTCTATATTATGAAGCTGTGTTTGTTAAAGAATGTGTTTTTATTTGAATTGGTAAACATGTGTACTTTTTCACTATTTCATTGATTGCCTTTTCTTGTTTCTTCTTTAGTCCGTTAACATTTTAGATACATAACTTCTTTGTATGTGGATTTTTCTGATGAATATGACACTTGAATTCAAAGGGTCTAAAGTTATAATCTTTGTATATTTTCTGGGCCTCTGTTGAGTTAATTCGATAGGAATTGTTTGCAAGTAGAATAGCTTATTTTGGAATATCCTTGCATTAGAATTTATTGAAACTCCAGTATACTACAGGGTAAAAATTAATTTCAAATACATTGGAGCTTCTCTCACTGTTAATTGTTTGTGGACATATATCTGGATCGAGTTGCTGGTCAGGTTCAGTCTCAGTTGATAGGGAAAATTGACAGCAATTGATAGAGAAACTGATAATACCAATGGCAATGGATTAATAACTGCTTCTGTGTCATATTTGCTGAATTGGCTGTTGGCCTTTCCATTTATACATTAATATGCCTGCGTCATTGTGCAAGGGCTTATGAAAAAGAAATGTTTTTGGACTTGCAAACACTATATGATCTACACATTGTGCTGGAGATTCTTGACAGTAGTGTATCCACATTATCCTTCTTCACATTGTAGTTGAGATGTTGGGGAAAAAGGTGTAGGGAAGATGGTATACAGCTTACAAAAACTGAGATTTTCTATTGCAAAGGTACAAGGAGAAAATATTTTTCAAATAAGTGGATGATAATATAGTAAGACAGGAATTGGAGGTGTACTGTCCTAAAATTGAGCATTTTAAATGTGCTTGTCTATTCCTGAGAAGTTATCATTGATGCTTTGGTCATGGTCAAGAAAGTTTAGTCTAATAATTTTACTTGCAAGTTGCAACCATTCAACTCCAATTCCATATTCTTGTCTGACAAATGCCATTTAGATTTTAGGTTAAAGGAAAATGTTAATGCCACCTGTCCATTCCTCATGTTTTATTTGTTTATTTATTTATTTATTTTTGGGGTGTTTTTCTTTCTTTTGTAGCGTATTGTACATATTTTGCAATGAGGAGCCCCTCTGGTTGAGCCTATGTCTTAACAATCTACAGCATCCGCTGCAGTACAAAGGTTCCTGGAAGAAAACAACAATGCATCAGTATGGTTCTGAAAACACTCTGAAAATTTGCTATGCTGTATCTCACTTCTCTCAGATCTTCTTATAAATAAAATTTTATTTATTTATTTCTTGTGTAGGATGGACTTGCCAATTGAAAGTGATATACTCTGCCAGAAACCACTGCGCTTTGATGGTAACGGAAGTTTAATTTAGGGTTTAGTGGGTTCCTTTAGCAATTCTGTCAGTTCCTTCTTCTGCCAACTTTGATTGGATTCTGTCTGTTGCAGGATTCAATTCTCTCTTTCTGTATAGGAGACTATACCGGTGCTATACTACACTGAATGGTTTTGCTTTTGATAATGGAAATGTGGAAAGGTCTAAAAACCTCTCTTTGGAAGAGTTTCATGATAAGTATGACGGACAAAAACCGGTATGGTGTTTTGTGACTGATTAAAATGAAAAATGTGCACTAATATGAAGTTAAGAATCGATGCATCCTTCTTTCAATTAACTAATACTCCATAATTAGTACTCTTGTCCCATTTTTTTTGTCATACTTACTCTTTGTAGGTCACACCAATTCTTCTGTCCCCCTTTTTTATCCTGTCATTTTCTTTCAATTTTAAAATGGAGCTTTTTGTATCAATAATTTTTTTAAAATATTTCTTAAATAAATTTTATTTGCAAACATTAAATTGGTTGGTATAAAAATTGGGCTTGGAAATAAGTAGAGCCAATGCTCGTCAAATGAACCATACATATAAAATGGAACCAATGGAGCAATTATTATGTTGATGGAATCATTCCAGCCATTCTCACCTCATTTGTTTCTTGATTTTCTTTTAACATGCCCTAGCAAACTGATATAAAGAGATGGGGATAATGAGTAGACAAGTCATGATAGTTATAGTGCTATATATGCTTTAATGCTCACATGGATTACCACCAAAGCACTAACACTTCAAAACAGGTTTTGATTGCTGGATTAGCTGATTCTTGGCCTGCTAGTAATACATGGACAACAGAGCAATTAGTATTGAAGTATGGAGATACGACATTTAAAATATCTCAAAGGAGTCCTCGTAAAATAACTATGAAACTTAAAGATTATGTGTCTTACACGCAACTTCAGCGTGATGAGGATCCTCTATATATTTTTGATGAGAAGGTACCTTCATTGCATTAGTTTTCATCTCATGCAGTTTATCCTGCCACTTGTACTAATGAGATACATGATTTATACAGTTTGGGGAAGTTGCTCCTGGACTACTTGAGGATTATAGTGTTCCACACCTTTTCCAAGAAGATTTTTTTGATGTGTTGGATAGGGAACAACGCCCCCCTTATAGATGGCTGATTATTGGACCAGAGAGGTCTGGTGCATCTTGGCATGTTGATCCTGCTCTTACTAGTGCATGGAATACTCTCCTATGTGGGCGTAAAAGGTAAATGATAACTTGAGGATTACAAACCTCTATAGTTCATGCATTTTCTTGCCCTACTAAAGTGGTGGTGGCAGGACCTTTTTCTGAGTGGCAAAACATGTAATAGTAATAAAGCAACATCTCATAATTAGTACTACGTACTATATACTACATTGATTTCAGTCTATGCAACGTGTAATCTATAAATCAACAAATGAGTCTTTTCATCCTATCAAAATTATTAATATCATTGATTTTTACTAAAAATATTTAACTATTACAGTAATAATCAATTATGAAAACAGTTTACTATTATTGAAGACATATTAAAAAGACCATTGCATGAGTTTCAGGTAAATTTCAATATATACTCTGTCGTAAACTAGAACACACTTTTTAATTTGCAAAATGATGAAACCAACACTTAAGTTTTACTACCTTTTTAATACGGAGTAATCAAAAGAGAAGTTAATCCATGCACATAGGGATAATGTGTGTGTGTGTGTGTATATATATGTCAGCTTCTTCTTCTTCTTCTTCTCTTTTTTATTTTTATTTTTATTTTTTTTTAAAATAATAATAATAATAATAATTTTTGTTTTCTTCTGTTCTTTGTATATTCTGCTCTAGGCCCATACAAAACTTTTATGTTCCCTTGGTCTGTACCTTCCATAATCCTGCGCCCTGGCTGCCAGTTTATTTTAAAGCATGTTTTGTTCAAAGTATAAGTAATTCATTAGATCACATAATTAATGGTCTAAATTGGAGTACCTAGAAAAGAAAAGAACAGTGTGATTGTAGGACTGCTTATAGGTTGGAGAAAATGTAGCCTATAATCTATATGCATTTGACAAGCAGGTGAAATAGGTCATTTGCCTTTGAAAGCCTTTTGAACAATTTATACTTAGTAAGCTTTACATATGTGAGCAGTCCAATAGTGGAAAGTAATATCTTTGCTTTAAACAGGTGGGCATTGTATCCTCCTGGAAGGGTACCTGCAGGAGTGACTGTGCATGTGAATGAAGAAGATGGTGATGTCAATATTGACACTCCATCATCTTTGCAGGTAATATATATATATATATATATATATATATATATATACACGATTGCTTTTTCTTAATTAAATATATTCTTCTCATGTTCCTTCAGTGGTGGCTGGACTTTTATCCCCTTCTTGCTGATGAGGACAAGCCAATAGAATGTACACAACACCCTGGAGAAACAATATTTGTACCAAGTGGATGGTGGCATTGTGTGTTAAATTTGGAGACCACTATTGCTGTTACACAGAATTTTGTGAATTCAAAAAATTTTGAATTTGTATGCCTGGATATGGCTCCTGGTTACAGACACAAAGGAGTCTGCCGTGCTGGATTGCTTGCCTTGGATGAAGATGTCATTGAGGATGTTAGAATGAATATACAGAGTGTGGAAAATGATTTTAGCTACTCAGACTTGTCTAGGAAAGAGAAGAGGACTAAAGTTCCCCAACACATCGAGGATTCAGACTGTGAAACTGCTAGAAATGTTGATCCTGAATTTAATGACACTAGCAATCTGGAATTTTCTTATGATATAAACTTCCTAGCCATGTTCTTGGATAAAGAAAGGGATCACTACAATTCTTTATGGAGCTTAAGTAACTGTATTGGGCAACGAGAAATGAGGGAATGGTTGTCACGGCTTTGGCATAGAAGACCAGTGCTTAGGGACCTAATTTGGAAGGTATAACCTATTCTTATTCAGTGCTTCTCCGTGCTTAGATTTGATGCTTTGAATTCCTTGGCTTGTCCACCCAATATATAAAATAAATCGCATAGGAAATTCAGCTATAATCATGGGCGGAATTGGTTTGAATTCTATTTGTCTTTTTAATCTATATGTCTGACTCCTAGCCATTTTTTAATCTGAATTGGCCCAGGGAGCCTGTATTGCTTTGAATTCTAGCATATGGTTTGAATGTATGGAGGAAATTTGTGCCTATCATGAGTTACCGTTACCTACAGAAGATGAGAGGCTGCCTGTTGGGACAGGGAGCAATCCCGTAAGTATTTGGGCAAGAACATAACTTTCATTCTTTAACTGCTATATATATGCATGTGTATTTGGAAAAGATATACTTTGATCTTTGGATTCTTAAGTTCTACTTCATGACAGGTTTATCTTGTTTCCAACAATGTCATAAAGATATTGGTTGAAGGAGGGTTAGAAGCTTCACTTCATTCTTTAGGGACTGAGGTATCTTCATTGTCCACTTTCTTTTACACCCTTTTATTTTTACTGTATTCTTATGCTCATGTTTACACATTTTCAGCTCGAGTTTTACAGTACTCTTCAGAAAGTCGACTCCCCTTTGAAAGAGCATATTCCTGATGTTTTGGCCAGTGGGATTCTCTATATTGAAAATGGATTGTGTAGAATTGTGCCTTGGGATGGAAAAGACGTTCCTGAGGTGATTTCTAACTCTGTTCCACTTCTTGGTAAACATCAACTGGGGGATTATCCATATGGCATATGGAGCAAAGGACAATTTGAATATAAAAAGGCAGGAATGTCTGCACATGAACTGGAGACTAGTAACAATTTGAAAGTATGGCCATATGTTGTGACTCGAAGATGCAGAGGAAAAATATTTGCAGATCTGTAAGTGGGACATCATTTTAACTTACAAGCACAATACTCTGGTGTTACTGATTTCATTGATATTTTCATCAGAAGCATTATTGCAGCTGTTTTATTTATTTTATTTTATTTTTTGTTTATTTGCAGAAGAGAAACTCTATCATGGGAAGAGACTCTGAGCTTGGCCTCCTTCCTGGGAGAACAACTGAGGAATCTTCATCTTGTGCCATATCCATCTTTGAATTTTTCAGCATTGTTAGGAAGTGACGAGGAAACAGTGCTGCCCCAGTCTAATGGTTGTGTAGGGCTTCTTGGGAATGATAGTATTCCAGTGGAGTGGGATTTGTTCATACAAACACTGAACAAGAAGAAGGAAGATGTTTCTAACCGCTTGATGAAATGGTATGCCTTATTTGCTACAATTGATTTTTTTTTTAATTCCCAAGGCTAATTAACATGTCCATGTACTTCTGTAGCACGTTAAGCCTTATTAATCTTTATTCTCAGTGTTGCAAATGACCTCACCAGCTACCATAAGCTGTCAGGAATGCAAATTTTAAACAATATTTCAGTTTCTCGTGCTATCATGTACCACCTGGAATTCCTTAAAGTTTGAGAAATATTGGGCTTGTCTAAATCTTTTCCCCCAATTTGCAGGGGTGATCCAATTCCTGTTGCTCTGATTGAGAAAGTCAGTGAATACCTCCCTGACAACCTAGCAAAGCTCCTTTTTGTGTCTGAGGTTGGTTTTGGGGTTCTCTTAATATACCAGTATTCTTTTGGATCTTTCTCCATCAAACAAGAATGGGAGCTCCAAAATTTTCACTCTTATTCTCACAATATACACATTGATTGTTGATTTTACCCTTATTAAGGATACCGTGGGAGTTGACAAGTCTTGCACCTGGATACACTCAGATATAATGGATGACAATATCCACATGGAACTATCTTGCCTTACCTCTTGCTCAGCAGAGAATAGTAACTCGACTAACGGTGATCACAGTGAGCAGAAAAGTTCATGGTTTGCAACCCACATACTTGACTTCAGCAATTTGTCTATAGGTGAGTTCTAACTTAATTTCTTCTGAAGTAATTTTACTTTGCTATGTTGGTTTTTTTATCACTGAACTCTCTTTTTTATCCTGTTGGAGATATGAAACCAATTTTCCTAGTGGCAATAGATTTAATTTTGCTTCTAACTTTTTCTTAAATAATTGTATTTACATAAAGAAACTAAAACATAAAATACTTATCCAGTTGCTTGCAACACCAAATAAATCTGATATGGACTCTCTCATGTTTATATTTTGAAAATGAATTCCCGTCACAGATAACCAATTAGTTATAACATTTGAAGGTAATTGCATTTTGATCTGATTCTTAGCTTCAATTGCTTTGATGTCCACCTGCAATTTGCAGCACTCACTGAGCTATTTAAGATACTCAAATGAATACAGCATAAATTTTAAATTTTAGTCATTCATTTACAGGAGGTTGCTACAATTTTATTTGACCCAGTTACTTTTGACAGGTGACCCCCTCTTAGATCTGATTCCAATATATCTGGATATGTTCAGAGGAGATTCACGTTTATTGAAGCATTTTCTTGAAAGCTATAAACTCCCATTATTAGGGCGACAAAATCTGAATGGAGTAGCATCAGATAACAGCAAATGTGCACGACTGTCTTATCAAGCTATGTAAGTTGGCATTTAGTCAGATGCTACATTTCATTAATCTATCATATCAACTCTTCTAAATCTAGCTCCTCTATCCGTTTCGGGATCAAGTTATATACTAGACAGATTAATTCTGTCGATTTTTATGTCCATACAGGTGCTACTGTATTCTACATGATGATAATGTTTTGGGAGCTATTTTCAGCATCTGGAAGGAACTTAAGAAAGCAAAATCATGGGAAGAAGTGGAGGAAACTGTATGGGGAGATCTCAACAGTTACAAGGGCTCCTATTAGCCATCTTTGCCATTTAGCCTTGGGGTATATACACTGTTCATTATTTTTGTTAACTCCTTTTAACATTTGCCATTTAGCCTTGGGGTATATACACTCTTCATTATTTTTGTTAACTCCTTTTAACATTTACTTGTACGTAGACATGGCATACATTTTGTCAATATGTATGGCAACTATGATGACAAATCTTTATTTTTAATAAATAAAGGAACAATTATGAGCCATGTACATGAAACAAGTCCTGGTGTTATATTATGAGAATATTTGTGTATTTGAGTATGAGTATATGGTGTACTATGGACAAAATTATAACTTGCTCAAATATATTCAACTGTTTTTCACATTATAAACACAAATGTTACACACCAAGGAAATTAACCACTGAGAAAATCTTGGGATAACACCTCTGTTAAAACATTTGTTTTTTTGTATAGTTGTGGTTCCCATCACAACTGAGACACAAAGTCACCACTTGTTTCTATATCTTCGATATCAGCATCATCCAAATCGTCAAGTTCCATGCTCCCACCAAAAGAATACGTTCGAGTTCTGGGCAACTGAACCACTGTTCTTGCCTCCTGAATTATCGACGATATTTCCTCCATGCTTTGGGAAGGATTATTTACATCCATGCACTGATAGCTGCCTCCATCCATCAGTTCTACAGGCAAGTTCTTTAGAAACCATGGGTGCCTTCTTATTTCAGGAATGGTTATTCTCTGAAAAACAGGCAAATAGCTTCAACTGTATATCAAGGTATCGGTACATGTTCCATTGCAGATAACAAAGCAAAAGATTGAATTGAAGAACTCAAATGTATCTAAAATGGAGTTGGTTCTTGAATCAAAATAGTTTACCTCTTCAGGGTTAGTGACGAAAATTCTTGATAGAAGATGCCGGCACTCAACAGAAATGCGAATATTATCAGGAATGGAGTATTGGACACCGAGTATTTTCTGTAATCCGGAAATAGCAATCAAAAGGATGAATCTCAAGAAGGGTGTTTTTAAGATTGGGAGATAGTTACTCACAACAATGGTCTTTCTGAAATTTTTTGGATCACTTGGATCTTCAAAAGGGTAGGCTCCAACCAACATCACATACAATGTGACACCACAAGACCAGATATCTGCAAGCTAAAGATTTCAATGGTTTCTCGATTAAATGTCATTAATGCAACAAATGATTCCAATTGTAGTACGAGAGGGAAAATATGAGATAGGTTAGCACCTTCCCATCATATTCTTTCCTTGACAGGACCTCGGGAGCAACATAAGCGGGTGTTCCCACAGTTGATTTAGGTTGAGAATGAAACACATCCGACTACAAACAAGTTTAAAAGGATTTAGTTTGCTAAATCATAAATTTTATATGATCATAAGAATCAGTTTTTTAATGTTTAAAAATAAAATAAAAAATACTGACCTTAGAATACCCAAAATCACATATTTTGACACGCGGGGCCATACTCCCATCTAGTAATGTGTTCTCCAATTTGAGATCCCTATGGCAGATTTGCTGCAACGCAAACATAAATATGTGGAGTATGAGCAACAAACAAGAAATGGGAAAATAAAACTACATTTTGATGTTATACCATTGAATGGCAGTAGCAGACGCCTGATATCAGTTGTTGAAAGAAGAACCTCGCCTGAGCCAAACAAGAAGAAAGATCAAGCAATCGGTCCACTAAATACTAGAATACTAAAATTAGCCAGTTGGAGGACAAGATACATCTAGATGCAACAGAAGCGGTGACCGTGATATCAAAACTAGGGAAGAGCATAATTTTCAGGATAATGGAACTTAGGAATACTCGGCCATAGCTAAATAGAATAGCAACAAGCTGAGATGTTTCAGTTTCACACTAGAACTTAGTTTCTTCTTTCTTCTTTTTCTAAGTCAAGCTGTTTTGACAAGAGGGGGGACAGATACTGAATAGAATCACAATTCCAAATTTCCAGAAACATATAAAAAATACAATTCTCGTTAACCTTTAGCTCATCTTTGAGATTGATGCATATACATAATACGGATTGAAACATAAGAGATATCAATGAACTATATCTATATTCATCATGTAATACGGTCATACCTCATCTTCGTTAAACCTTCCAGCACTACATATCCTTTCAAAGAGCTCTCCTCCGGCAGCATACTCCATAACTATTGCCAGATGAGTCGGTGTCAGCAAGACCTGGAAGAATCCAGATCCATTCTCATAGTCCAAAACAAGTATAGCAAAACTCAGGCAACAATATGGAAAAGGGAACCTCATAGCCGCTTAACAATCTTTGAAATTTCTTCTAAAGTATTTCAAATGAAAAGGGGTTATAAATTCACATAATAAGTGCATAATACAATGAAATCCAGATCCTCTTGCAACTCAAACCACGATATTTCCACAAACTTCTTTTTGTGCAAATTCTCCAACTCCACTATTGTAGCCTCTCTATGAATGAGCTCAGAATGCCATTCATGTATCTATCAGACATCAGAGTTACACAGTATTTCATTTTTGAAGGTCGAAGTTCGAGATCAACTTACTCCATTATATTCAATCCACAGCCATGCTACTATATATCTTCATTTCCCACACAAAAAACTCAGCTTATCAATACTTATAAGGGGGGTGTCTTTTTCATTCTATTTATATGTGATACAGAGCATCAACATCCATGTCCTACTTTATAAGGACAAAACCTTGTTTCCAAAGGAAAAAACAGGAATCTTCTGAAATGAAAGCAACCTAACCCTTAATGGCACACCATCAGATGACTTAGACAACATAAAAATTCTCACCACCAAACTAGCAAATAGCAATAGAGGATTTTAATTGCTTGAAAAGAATCAATCATATAATTAATGCTCCATAAATGAGAAGAAACAGAAAATTCAACTCTTTAAAGTAGCCAGGTGAGCTACCTCCTTGAATCTGACTATATTAGGATGCTTCAATGATCTGTGATTCATGATTTCCCTTTCCACGTGTTCATCAATCTGCAACCCATAGAAATAAGGGAGACAAAACACAAAAAGAAAATGATACTCAGTAATTTATTACACAACAGAAAAGGAAACAAACAACTAACCAGATAGAGAAATAAAAGGACTCAAGAAAAAAAAAAAAAAAACCTTTTGCCCTCTTTCAATGAATTTAACAGCAAAGAGCTCTTTGGTCCTCTTGTCCCTCACAAGCTTAGCAACCCCAAAATTCCCCGACCCCAAGTCCTTCACAATTTCGTAGGCATCCATGACAACAACAAATAAAATTGGAATTTCAAGAAAAAAGATGAAATCTTTATTGGTTTTTCCCACTCTTTGCAATCCCCTGAAATGCTTAATGGGAGCTTTAACCAGCTGGGCTTCAGAATCAAGAAAGCACCGAAACCAAAGACGAGTGGGTTTGGCAGTGTGATCTGATGAGCAGAAAAGAACACCGCAACGACTCAACGGGGGGAGAGTAGACTAGACTGCGTTAGGGAAGACCGCGGAGCGAGTGGGAAGTGATTAGACACACGTGGAATAAAGCGGAAGGTTAGAAGAACGAGGCATGAATGTGTCACCTATCACACTACGCGACAACCTTGATTTTGTGCTCTCTGTCTGAGGTTTTTATGCTTTTTTGCTCTCTCTTTCCTTCCCTCTTCTCTATCCCCTTTCTTTTTTCTTTCTTTCACTGCTCCCAATTCGGAAGAAGTTTCAAAAACAACGATGGCAGTGTGGAGCTGGAGAATCCAAATCCGGAATTGTTTGGCAGACACCAATGGGTCCCACATACCGCAATCAAGAAAGTCATTCTAGATTTCCACCACCTCAAAAACTGGAGTGGATAAATCAACGCTGCACTGCCCTTTCTTTTTTCACCTCTTGCCTTCGCAATGAAGAAAAAGCTGCCACGCTGTAAGCGGAGTGGCCGCTCTTTTCTGGGCCCTAATATTTGGCCCAGCTCATTTTTTCTAAAACGACCCAGTTTTGGACTTCATTGGGCCGAAAGATTATAAAACATGGCCCATGAGACATTTGGATCCTTTTATTGAGCTAGCATCTCGACAGCAACATGTAAAAGAACAAAACATTAAGCAAAAAGACAAAAAAAAAAAAAATTAAAAAAAAAATTCATGATGTGTAATAATCTTTAAAAGAAAAAGAAGAAAGAATAGAAAAAGGAAACAAGTTGCCACCGTCCCCTCCGCCCTCGCCACTATGGACGGTTGGCGTTAAACTAGGCTCACAAACGCCCTGCCTTTTGGATTAACATTAACGCCCCTAACGATAATTTTTTATTTTTTTAATTGAGTGACGTGACAAAAATTTACAATCATTATCTAAGAGTGTATCCGAGTAAATCCTGTAATGTAATCTTATTCGACAACGGACTACAATGAGATAAATTAACCTAAATTATCTATATATGTCATGTTTAAACCAAAAAGGTTAATTGGTCATTCTAAAAGTTGATTGAGATTCTCCCAAACTAATCTTGAATTGAAAATTTGGACTTATTGTCTTAATTATTGGTTAATTAGATTATCTTATAATCCGGTCACACAAAAAGAATCTAAAAATAAACTAGTGAAAAAAAAATACAAAAATATCAAAGGGGAGTCGTAACATTGAAGATGTCGGAAATCCAAGGGCTGAGAATCGCCCACAGAAATCAACCCCTACAAAATGGTATCCGAAGACGTCTCTCATCCTCTCGTTTGAAAAATCAAAAAGCTGAAAACCATCGCTGGCACGGCCCCTTCTACTCTCTCTTCAATTCTTTTTTTAAATTTTTTTTTAAAATTTCTGTCTACATAACTTATTAGCTTTGCTTGCATTTCCTTCCATTCATACCAGATCTCTCTTAGTTTCTTAACCCAAGGAGGGAGGGATCCGTGATTCTTACAGGAGAAGATGGCGCGTGAGGAGAACGTGTACATGGCGAAGCTGGCGGAGCAGGCCGAGAGGTACGAGGAAATGGTGGAGTTCATGGAGAAGGTGTCGTCCTCCCTCGGAGACTCCGAGGAGCTGACCGTGGAGGAGCGAAACCTCCTCTCCGTGGCCTACAAGAACGTCATAGGTGCTCGCAGGGCTTCCTGGAGAATCATCTCCTCCATCGAGCAGAAGGAGGAGTCCAGGGGGAACGACGACCACGTCAACGCTATCCGCGAGTACAGATCCAAGATCGAGACTGAGCTCTCCAAAATCTGCGATGGGATCCTTAAGCTCCTCGAAACCAAGCTCATCCCCTCCGCCGCCGCCGGTGACTCCAAGGTCTTCTACCTCAAGATGAAGGGCGACTACCACCGCTACCTCGCTGAGTTCAAGACCAGCGCCGAGCGTAAGGAGGCTGCCGAGAGCACTCTCACTGCCTACAAAGCCGCTCAGGTTTTTTCTCTTTTTTTATTTTTATTTTTTTTATTTTCCTTGTTTTGGAATTACAATTTACAAAGATTTATTGATCTGAATGCTGCAGTCTTGCGAAATCTCTATTAACCTATTTTATACACCCATCATTTATGTGAAGTATGAATCTTTTTTTTTTTTTGTCTTCTATTGTTAGTTTGTAGAGTAGGGAGGTGTCATAAGGCAAGTAAAATTGACTCAATAAGCTCTTGAACCCTTGAATTAGATCATAACAGTTACGTGTTTCAAATGATTTCGGGCATGTTAGGTTCACGCGATTCGTACCTGTTAAAAAGTTGCGGACTTGTTAAGCATTTTGATCAAAGTCTCCAATCATATACTTGACATAACAAATCCATGGGGTGATAGTTCATATTTTCTTTACTGAACTTCAATCTACTGGTTTTTCTTGTTTCAAAGTACTTGAGATATTGTTTGAAGTTGGAAGAACATGATCTCATATACGCCTCTGTATAATGCCAAAACTAAAAGGGGGATGGGAAGACTAGGGATGGGTGTATATCTACATGTTCCTTTTTTTGCATATATCTTATCTTAACAATGTGTAATGAATTTGTTTTATGAGAATTCAAAAATAAAATCTGTTTTTCATCTTACCTGTACTTTGTTTGATTGCTTGTAGGACATTGCGAATGCTGAACTTGCACCTACACACCCAATCCGTCTTGGGCTGGCTCTTAACTTCTCTGTGTTTTATTATGAGATTTTGAACTATCCTGACCGTGCTTGTAATCTTGCAAAACAGGTAAGGATTTCTGGGTTCGCTTAGTTTTATTTGCATAGTTTTGTTTGATATTGTGATTGTTTATACCTTTTCCATCCATGCTATAGGCCTTTGATGAAGCAATTGCTGAGTTGGACACCCTGGGAGAGGAGTCATACAAGGATAGCACTTTGATCATGCAACTTCTCCGTGACAATCTCACTCTATGGACATCTGATATGCAGGTAGTCCATCATTACTTTGAATAATTTTCTTCCTGCTCAAATGCACATATATTCATTACTTTGAATAATTTTCTTCCTGCTCAAATGCACATATATTCATTACTTTGAATAATTTTCTTCCTGCTCAAATGCACATACATTCATTACTTTGAAATGTTGAATACTAAAGATTTGATGCCTTGGTTGTGTTGTAGGATGATGGAACTGATGAGATCAAGGAAAACCCCAAGAAAGAAGAAGATCAACATTGAGGGTGGATTCCTTCACATTAGCATTTCACTTCTCCTTGATTGTTTTAATTTGGAGAAGAAGTTTGTTTTTGTTTCCCATGTTATGGTTTTCTGTTTTAAGGGGTTCTCCAGTCATTGAGAATGAACTGCTTATTAATACAAATACTTAAATCATTTGGTATTCATCTTTATACGGTTCTGAAAGTTTTATTTACATGGTAAATCAAGCATTATTTCCCTTTGTTTTCTTTGCTCTTCCGAGTTAAGCTTATTTTACTAAATTACAAGGAATTCAAGTTACTCCTAGGAAGTTGCAGGCAAAGATCAAAAACCAAAACCATGATTTGAGTTGAGTTTCAACAAATTTCAATTTACTTGATTTATTCACTTTGATTGGGCAAGGATTAGTAAAATAACTCCCAACAAGAACAAATCATGATTCACTGATGCATACATATATCATCAAAAGAATAAGATGAAGCAATTAGAAGATAGAATGATTTCACAAACGCAGGATGGGAAAATAAAGCACTTGCATTACTGATTACTGAAGCAACAAGAAAGTCATGGTTCTATAAATCAAGAAAATATCTTTCTAGCTAAACAACATTGATTTTACATTAATGGAAAGTATAAAAGAGCTCTAAGCTCTCTCCCCTCTGATTCTCCTGGCCAGCTGAATGTCCTTGGGCATGATGGTGACACGCTTGGCATGAATGGCGCACAGGTTAGTGTCCTCAAACAGCCCAACAAGGTAAGCCTCAGCTGCCTCCTGCAATGCCAACACAGCGTGGCTCTGGAAACGCAGGTCAGTCTTGAAATCCTGGGCAATTTCACGGACAAGCCTCTGGAATGGCAGCTTCCTGATAAGGAGCTCAGTGCTCTTCTGGTATTTGCGGATTTCACGAAGAGCAACGGTTCCAGGCCTGTATCGGTGAGGCTTCTTCACTCCCCCAGTAGTTGGAGCGGACTTTCGGGCAGCCTGTAAAAGATTAAAGACCAAAATTCTCAGTGGAATTGAAATTAGGGCATGCGAAAAATTCACGCCGGAGAAAAATCAAACCTTGGTGGCAAGTTGCTTCCTCGGAGCCTTGCCTCCGGTTGACTTGCGAGCAGTTTGCTTGGTACGGGCCATCTGAATTGCACAAATTTTAAATAAGAAAACCAAAACTCGACAAATATAGACTCCAGAAATCTACGAAGCTAGGGTTTCTACAACAATTATTTTCTTTTAGAAAACCCCATTTTTCAACCAAATTAATCAAATTCCTTCGTTCTCCTCCCAATTGGAAACGAATACCAGTTGAGAATTGTTAATTACAATAAATAAAATTTACATCCCAATCTCAAATCAAAACCCTAGCAGGAAATCAACCCAACCCGAGATTCAAATATCTGAAACTCAACTGAGAAACTACGGATACAATTGACACAAAAAGTAATTGAATTAAGAAACAAGAAATATGGGAATTATTAAGGGAAGAAGAGAGAAATTACCACAGCGATGAAACTTGGGTCGAGTAATAGAAGAGATGGATTCTATCTGCAAAGAATGAAGGACAAAGGCGGCTTTCGCTTTTGTGGTGTGGTGTGGTGGGTGGGGTGGGGGGTAAAGGATATTTATATCGTTAGGGGTAGGTGAAATCTGGGGGAAAATTTTCGTCCAGATTTGCTTTTTCCGTGTTTCTATCGAACTACCAAATCAACGGCTGAAAGTTGGGTTTTTTGTGTTTCTTTAGATAAAGGTATACGGCTGAGGTAAACTACTGTTGAAGGATCTCGATCCTGGAGTCTCTATACTCGCTCTCTCATTGGCTGATAGGATTTCTCGAGGATTGATAAGTAATTGGATTCACATGTACGGAGTGCTATGCAACATTCCATGGGCTGTCCTGTTTGACCAGTCATACGATTCACGATTCTTTCCAATTTTGGTAATCGTATTTTTAACAGGCTTTTTGGTCTACAGTCATACAAATCTAACGGTTCTCTCTAGTATCATATTGAGTGATGTACTACAATCCACTTTTTTTTTGTCCTTTTTTTTTTTAATTTTAAATTTCATCTTATAACTTAACTGATAAACATAAAGATAAATTGGTCTTGATAGAATATTGAATGTTGGACTTGACTCACCTAATATTATATGCGAGTTGGGATGTGAGGACAGTTGTATAAAGTAAGTGTATGATGGTTGGTTAAGATAAGGGGTATGACGGTAGGACAAGGTAAGAATATGACACTTGGATAAGATATGGACAACAGCGCATGCATAGAATGGGTTTATGTGTGTGATGGTGGGTGGAAGAGGTGTGCATATGGGGATGACCATACACGTGGTTGGTCAGGAAGAGTCTTCCGGCAGTATAAAAGATCAGACCCTGGTTTGTTAAGTCATGAAGACTTCTTTGGTTGGGTGGTCCAAGCCTTATCTATCTTGTTGAAGAGATATAGGTCAATCCTTGGTCAAGGTTCTTTGTTATTTATTATTTATTAGCCCCCAATTCTTTATATATTATTGGGATAAAGTACAAATAAGCCACCGAACTATTTGGGAAACGGCAATTAAACCATCAAACTTAAAAAACCTCCAAATAAGCCATTGAACCCGATAAAAAAGAGCAATTACCATTTTTCATAGGTTACCTTCCAGTTTTTGCTGACTGGATTGCCACATATTCATTGTATTTTATTTTTTATTCTTATTATAATCTACCTGGATGATTTGTAATCAAATTATCAAATTATCTTAATGTATGATGTATGAAACAATGCTTTAACCCAAATAAGTAGACAACAACTGTACACTAACTTTCACTACATACGACAACTTCGGCACAACCTGAACACTAAAACACAACTAATACATATTAAAAACAGTAGGCAGGATCACAACAATCAAAAACGTCTCCAACCAAACTAATCCATGTAGATTATAATAAGAATAAAAAATAAAATAAAATGAATATGTGGCAAAGTTGCGATTAAAGGGGAGAAATTTTAGGGCAGAATGTTTAATTTGATAATTTGATTACAAATAATCCATGTAGATTATAATAAGAATAAAAAATAAAATAAAATGAATATGTGGCAACCCAGTCAGCAAAAACTGGAAGGTAACCTGTGAAAAATGGTAATTGCTCTTTTTTACCGGGTTCAATGGCTTATTTGGAGGTTTTTTGAGTTCGATGGCTTAATTGCCGTTTCCCAAATAGTTCGGTGGCTTATTTGTACTTTATCCCTATATTATTTGATCAGCCCTCCTGATTTTACATATATTGTTCGTTAGCTTCATTATTTTTGGACCGCCATCATGGGCACTTGGGTTGGTACTCTTGGTATTTTGTACGCATTTTATTGGGCCTAACACCTGGATTAGTAATATTGTTATTTTTCTACCTCATTCAATATTATTATACCCGATTTATGGTGGACTCCGTCCCAATAAAACCATCAAGTCTAAATTACTAATAGTTGACTTGTTCATATTAAGAATGCTAATAAACTACATAATTAAATTTAGAACATTGCGATTACTAAGTCAATAATCCGACAAACCTAGTTGTATTACTACAATCCACTTTAAATATAAAAATGGTAAAGGAACAAAAGTATTCCCGTGAATTTTTAAGAAAGTTTGATGTCTCAACGGAATGAACTGATCGTTGCGAGATGTGAATAGTACAATATGAAAAAAACGCTATTTCGCCAAATTCAATATTTGCTCTGGTGTAGTTCCTTGCTCTACAACATTTGCAAAACTTATGCAGTATTTGCAGCAGTTGTACATATCTCATGATGGCAAAAAACCTCATGCACTCTACTTTCTACAATTTGAGTTTGGTCACATCAATCCTTTGGACAGGATATGTATATGCCTCGTAATTGATCTGTTGGCCAAGGGAACTTAATTTTGTAAGAGCAGTAATCAAGTCAACCTGAAAACCAACATGTCTTTGTCAGGTGAAGAATTTTGTGTTAGCTATACAATACTGCAACTCCTTACAGCCCACCATAAGCTTTTTAACAATCCCTTTTTTTTTTTTGTCAAGAACAATCAGAATCTATGAATTATAAGTTGTTATAGAAATGCAATTAAAAAAAAAAAAACTGTGACACTTGCCTCATAATCAGTTTGGGATATTGTTTCTCGACTTCTTTGGTACTTCTGAATCCATGGGAGGACCTCTGGGTCTGAAGCCAGTTTTGCCTCAGTTTCAGCCTGATCAGGCCCCAGGAATGCAGACATTACTGCTAGCTGGGCAAGAAATTCAAAACATGACCGGCAATGTCAGTTATAAAAAACAGCAATATTGCCATTTTCAATTCCATGCATTTTACAATGTTAAATGTTTTCCAAAACATTCAAATGTAAAGAATGCCTTGACTTACCTGGCGGGGGCCAAAGCCAGAACCAACTGTTTTGTACTTATCTTTCATTTCCTGAATACTAGCAATTCCCCACTGAGGGACCCTTCCCTCTGGGTCAGGTTCTGTGGAATCAGACCTTCCAAATTGCCTATCAAACTGGCCCCACTGTCCAAAGAAACAGAACGCTGTTCAAATACAATTAATCATATAGAAAAATAAGCTTATTGATGGAAATAAGTCTTTTTAGTTTGCCTCATGCTTTCCATGGGAGTGAAACTTGGGTTTTCTAGAATGCTTGAAATGGTTTCATGTTAACCTGTCCATTTGAGCCATATGCCCTGTATAAAAGAGCCCCTTTCTCAGCATTCCCACCGCATTTCCGAATTGCAGCATCAAGAAAGGTTTTTTTAACCGCACTTTGTGCTGCACCAAATTACAGAACAAAGTCACAAACTTTACACAGTAGTTTTGTCAAACTAGTTTTGTCCTCATAAATCTGAAGATGCTCCTTTCTTACTGTGTTATAAATTGCCGAAAAAGGATTTTTGATTCCTTAGGTTGAAGGGTGGCTCAGTAGTTGAGAATGCGTTATAATCCCAGTGCTGTAAATTCTCAGAGCCAAATTTGTACTTATTTTGTATTAGCTGACATTGCTTTATAATCCTAATCCCCAATTTCAGTATGTAATTGGAGAAACTAATGAATGGATGCTGATGCAACAAGGTTTTCTTTTAGAGACCAAAAGTAAGAAAAACAAATTAAAAAGGGCGTAATTCAGAGGGTTAGAAAGTGTCCTAAAAGTGCATGAAGCAGAAAATCCAACAACATAGTTCATATTGATGAGTTAGAAACCTTCCATAATCCTCAGATAATACATAGACACATACAAATGTGATTATGTTACATGCTTTCTGACTATATTCAGCAGCCATTGATCTTCTCAAGGTACTATCAGTCTCGGATTTATTAACAGAAAATGGTCCAGTTAAAATATATAATTCAGAGTACAAAATGTAACAAAGTCTTACCTCCAAATTGGATCAGATCTGCATATGAGATCGGCCCACCCTTGGACTTTGCATCAATGTCCTTCTTTGCCTCCTCTAACAAATTTAGAGCTGCAGCTAGCCCCTTATTTTCTGGTCTGCTGATCTCTGAGCTTCATGTAGGAAGAACACAGACAGGAAAGAAGAATTAAAAAATGAAGGCAGTGTATGAACATGGAGTTTATGCAACATAAAAGGCTTCTTCAAGAGAAATGTTTCATGACTTATCATATATCAAAGGATCTCCATCCATTATATCTCAAGCATGATGGTATCCATTAGGTAAAATTTGTGGCTTAAATATATTTTTACTATAGCAGAGTCCAGATAACATAATTGAATAAGCCTCATCACGCATATCATTGTTTGCTCCAGCTTTTTGCATTATATGTGCATTGCTTCAGCCTAAAATGAAAGAAATCTTATGTGCGCAGTTTCTTACTCTGGTTCAAAGAGGAATAAAAGATTTCTCCTAATAAATATTACTTTTAAAAAGTACCTGAAGCGAATTGATCCATTGGGACCTCCGGATTTTGTAGGCTGCAAATTTCCTTTCAATTAGATCAACTTTTAAACTTTTACCACTTTTACATATTAAATATGAAGTGATAATCTCTAACCTTGTCATAAGTGAAAGCATCATTAATAGCCAGAGTCAGCAAGGATGGGATGAGATCCTGATTTCCCTGAAACATATACAGAATGAGATCATGTTACACTACATATTGGAATTGGAATGGTGAACTTCAGTAGGCTTGCATGTTCACAATGTTGAACGAGATTTACCTCTATAGCAGTGTAGAGGGTTTCCTTGACAGTTGCTGTTGGAAATAAATGGTGAAAAAAAAGAGAATACATAGAAGTTAAGCCTAGTCCGATCATCGTAAAATTGTTAATGAAAATCTTACATTGAAACTCTGAGCGCTGTCTGCGTTGTATCAAATCAGCAGCATTAGCCACTTCAATGAATGAACTGGATCCTCCTATGAGGTTCTAAACAGAAGTAAAACTGACAGAAACTCATTATCATAAGCCTCATTCATACAATATAACAGACTCATTTAGCTAGGGTTCTCACTAAGTAAAAAAAGTTGCAGTTATGATTCTCTCATTCACACTGACAGGACAAACAAAACAGCAGATAGGGCGTCAGTGTCTCACCAAGCTTACGGTAGCACCAAGGCAATGAAGAAAATCGCGTCTACGAAAGGAATCCCCATGGCTACCACTGGGGTCGAGCTTGCAACAGATTGTGCCCTGAAAGTTTCATTGTTGATTACATTACTCCATTATCACCATTAGAATAATTGCCAAGTTACCAAAACGCAGAGGGAAACAACCAAAAGTCTTCTCAATTATACTCTACACTATGGAAGTTCCATTCCTTATTCCGTTTGAAAGACGCAAATGAACATTGAACAATGAGCATATTCATATCCAAAATTCGGCATCATCGATCTTTTTAATGGTAGTATATACTTGTTAATTGTAGTGAAATTAAAACTTACAGGTGCAATGGAGTGTCTGGAGGTAGTTTTAGAAGGAGGAAGAACCAAAGATGGGATGGTCGGGACGAAGGACACCACTCCCATTTTACTTCCTGCAATATCTCTCTCTCTCTCTCTCTCTGGAAAAATTGTGGAGAGAAGTCGAGAAGATAGTGAATGAGGTAATGCGTTCATGATATGGTGTTATACTGCTATCCAATCAAAATGAATATAGAGATGCTGCTGCGGGGTCCAGTCGCAATCTTCTTTCTTTTTCTTTGCTTTTTTAATAACTAGTTGCTGGACAAGTTAAATTGATGCTTAATATGTTAATTGCATATAACAAGTGGCGCATAATTTTTGTATCAAGTAAATTACGAATTTGATTTTTATCAATATTTTTTCGGTCCAACTCGTCACATAGGTTCAGGCTCATTCTAAGCTATGGATACATTCTCATGAGATTTGATGCATTAATACTACTACAATAGCATTATCTTGTCTTTAACTTTTCATAGTTTAAGTAATCACAAAATTTCAAGTTCGACTTTTAATTGGAGTCATTCGTTGACATTCTTAATTTGAATAAATTATTTATGAACAATTTAAACTGATTTATCTTCTTGTGCAGTTAAGGTCACAAGGCCAGATTTATTCAATGCACACCCTCATGTAGTAATTGCGGGTTTTCTTCGTCACCCAAAAATAAAATAAAATAAAATAAAATGTAATTGGTGCTAACTATTTTTTTCCCTCTAGGAATAAAAGAATGATTTTCTAATTTCTATGCATAAATGTCATGATCTATGAAGAATCTATCTGAAAAGTTGAGAATGGTTTGTATGTGTAAACTCCTGGCATAAACAGTCTGGTAAAGGATTTACATAAAATGCTTCTTCTGAGCGAAACCTATCCATTCCCCTGGTTCCTGATATAGGCCCCTTCCTCTTCCTGGGCGACCCTTGCCTGAGCAACAAAAGAACATATGATCATTTGCTGCAATTCAAGATTCATGGAATAACAAATCTTTCCCCATATAATATAGCGTACCGTCTTTTGTGGATTTCAACAATGCGGTTAGACAGATTGTTCCCTTCTTTCATTCTCCCCATCTGAACTTTGTCAAAAAGTCGAACAAGAGCTTTCCTGAGGAAGTCAAGGGAAAACTACTATTTAAGTTCTTGGGGTAATGGAGTGAGTATAGACAATATCAGCAATAATGGTTAAATGAAGTATATTACCTATCAGGAGAGATTGTCTTCCTGTGTCCTAGGAACCGACGGTGACCCTCAACTGCTCTTGCCATGTTTCCCGAGTATGAAGGCACAAATATGTCGCTCTCAATTGACACGATATAGTCAAGTGCAGCCATCTGAGACGAGTGTTTTATAAATGGTTTCAGCTCCTTAGCAGACGCTAACTTTTCCTGTAAGATAACACAATTTTCAACCAAAGATGCCTCACATTCTTTATGGATTTCATAATTCCTTAGAGAAAAGCAATATTGGAGATAGCTTGCTCCTCAACAACATACCTTGCTCATGATTAGGGGATAGCGGGAGAATAAGTTGGCCATGCGGGATTCACCCCCATAAATCTCTCCAGCAGCGATGTATATTGGAGTGCTTGATGGGAATCCTAAACCAGAAAGGAACATCCCAACCTCTTTTGGAGTTAAGGGGCAATAGCCTTTGGCTCTCTGGTCTACAGGGTCAATGTCTTTCACTTTCCACCAGGTGGTGTTCTCCCTGGAAATGAGAAAGATGAATAAAACTATTCATCCATGTAACCTGTAGAAGCCTAGCCTTTGGACATGAATGTAAACTTATGTTCCTAAATATCATACCTGATTTCCTTTAATTCCTCGGCTTCTTGTGGGGATAAATCATGTGTACATCCGCTGAAGGCAAGCATGTCTTTCTCATATCGCAAATGCAATGCAATATATGGACCGTAGGATCTCATCCTATCAACCAGAATCTGCAGAGTAATGTCAGACAAATGATCACAGCTTGCTGATGAAACAACAGTATACAGTCAATAGAAATGAGGATTGAATTCAAAAAATAACCTTGCCCATTGCTTCTATTCGGGGTGAAAAGCGGAGGGCTTGATAACAAGCTCTGCACCGCAGTTTTTGGATATCGGGAGGCAGATTATTATTAGCCAATCGTGAATCAGACTTTGCTGCTCGAATGACCTGATAGTCTGCCCACATGCTAGCTATCTCTTGCTCATAATAATCCACACCAGACCAGCTTCTGAAATGCTTAACTGCTCTAGTTGCAGTTACCAATTCCTTAGGTAGCTTGCTGACAACCGTTATATCATTTGCCAACGACTTAACAAAATGATCTCCATCAAAGACATCGGTGAAATTACTGCATGTAATATGTAGAAGTTCAAAGACGAATGAAGAATGCAGGTAGATAGAAGAAACGGAATAGAAATGTTTTCAAGGCACACAATATACCTAGAATCCTTCCAGAATGAGCGTTTATCAAGCTCTGGCATCACAAGAGTAGCATTTATAATACGAGCAACAGCAACCATATCACAAATCTGCAAGCAACAAAGCATTTCCTCCATGAGCCACTCATGGATACTTCAAATATATCTGATCATGTCATCAGAAACTTGTTATCTACTTCAACAAAAATAAAATTGTTACCAATTGATGGTACTGACTTTTGTGCACGAAACATAGGTAAAGGGAGAACGAAAGAAAAGCACAACCAATTGACTGATAATGACTTGTACAGATACGAAAGAAAGATAAAGGAGAATAAACAGTTAATGAATGGACCACATGATGAGAATGCAAGGTGAAGTTCATTACTGAGCAGTGTTTGCAATCCATCTAGGAAATTTTATTTTCTTCACAAGGCAGAAATCCTTTCTACATATTTCGAGCTTGGAATTGTATTGAATAACTCTAAAGCAAAATAAATCACAGAGAAAAGAATACAAACCCCAGCCCTCATCTGATTAAGTCCACCATTTGCATGAACCAGCAGGTAGCCTTGAGACTCTGGAGGAGCTGGATATCAAATTGCACTATGAAGGATAAGCAAATGGAAAAATCAAATATGCATTCTTGAAGTGGAAAAAAAAAATGGAGTTCTGAAAATCTTTGCCTGGCAAACTGAAAGCTTCTTACGTGTGTAAAACGAGGTTGGTGAAACACATGGTACATAGTCTCTTTTAGGTGGCGGTTTCCATAACTTGTCCACATCTGAACTCCATCTTTCACCTTCCAACTGTCAAATCTAAAGGAGTGAAAACATGAAAGATGCATAACTACTTCGTATCAACAATTACTGTCCCAAATGTTCAATACCTACAAGTAGACACCAAGTAAAAGCAAATCTATGATAATGAAATCCAGAAACTCGAAATAGAAAATGCATATCCAATATAATTCCTTCAATTGAAACTGAAAAACAAAAACGTATAAATAAAAAATAGCTTTCAATCTGAGAAGAATGATACCTTGCGAGCAGGGAGAGAAGGTTCATGCATCCAGTTTCCCTCTCTGCTCAGTCGTTGATACCCGAGCTCATATGGCTGCAATAGTAAAACAACCTAGATCATAACCAAATCTTAATTGACACTTCAAATTTTTATTTTAAAATAAAATTAATCTTCGAAATTCTTTTGTGAATTACACCAACTTTCATTTCATATACCATAATTAGTACTTCGAAATTCTTTTGTGAAACGACTAAAAGTAAAAGGATCATCGATGTTCTTCGAGATGTACTTGAAGACAAAATAAAGTAACGTCACGATGACCAATAAGTTTCGAGTTTCGAGAACCAAACCAAAAGAGTCAGAACAGAATCACTAGAAATGAAAAGAACACGCTAAGAAAAGTGCAATTTGGAAAAGATGAGACCAATCCCTAACAAGAAAACAGATTCGAGAAATATGCTAGAAATGTTGACTTCAAGAAAGGGAGAGAGATACCATAGGGAGCTTCTCAGGCAGCTTGAACACTGCGGAAGGAGGGAATATCACTTCAACGTGTACGGAAACCAGAGCCAGGAGAGCTATTACGCCTATGGCGAACTTGAGCATTTGCCGCACTGCCAACACCGTCCTCCATCTCCTTCTCTGCATCGCTTCTATCGCCGCCGCCGCCGTCACCACCACCAACACTGTTTCCTCCTTCTAAGAAAAAACCAAACCAACCAACCAACCAAATAGCCAACCCCGAAAACAATGCAACAAAAAAAACAAGAAGAATTCCCACTTTTTTATCTCTCTGTGTGTGTATATATAAGAAGTCCCGTGAGCGGGAGAAAGAGGGGTCGGCTGATTTGATTCTTTCTTTGCTGTGATACGCTTTGCCGATGTTTAGCTGTGCGTTTTGTTAGCATTCGGGTGCGTGAAAACTCTGCGTGGCGTTTTCTGTGATTGGTCGCCTTTGATCGCGTTTACCCTGTCATATTTTATCTATTTACATACGGTTAATATTGGATAAAGATATATGTGTATCTATGATATCCGAATATATTCTTGGTAAAATAGTTAATTTATGTTTATTTTAACTTATATGATTATTATTTATTGTTTAACTTGATTAAAAAATCATGTTTGGTTAATCAGCTTTTTATAATTTTAAAATGCTAAAATTTAAAAAACTGTTTAAAACAATTTTTTCAATTAACCTTTTGAAAAAAATAAATTATACCAAACACTTATAAGTTAATAGCTAATTTACCAAACATATTTCTACAATCAGCTAATTTTATCAACTAGTCATACCCTCTAACTCAATCAACTAACAATCATTTACCAAACAGAGCCTAAATCTAGTGACGAATTTCACAATACGACTAATTGAACTGTCTATGCGGACACAACCCTACAAAAATAGAATCCAACCTCGATTCTCTTACACCTTAATAATAAATTAAGTGAAAAATATAAATAAATATTAGTCGTTAATTAAGTAAATTTAGTAGTTAAAAATTATTCCGTAAAAAAATAAGAAAAATAAAGCGGGACTAATTTTATAAATATTAAAAAATTAAAACTTGTAATATTCATAAAATTAAACTCGTTATTATTTGTTCTTTTATAAATGTACTTCTTATATAAAGCACGGTTCTCATCTGATGTGATTATATATTTTTATTCGTACTTTAATTTCATCATCTCTATTATTTTTGTTTACTCCAGTAATTAATAATTAATTGAGTGCTTTAACAATATTATTCATAAATTATTTCTTATTATTTATAAATTTTATGTGATTATTTGTTATGATAAAGATATTTAATTTTAATCTTGTCATTGGATAGTTTTTTTTTATAGGTAGCTAATTGTATTGTAATTATAATTTATAAATAATGTAAAACTCTTAATACGTTCTTAATTTTTTTTTATTGTGCTAAAAATGACATCTTTCTATTATTTAATTGTAAAAGAGAAATAAATAAGACTAGAATATTAATTTGACATGTATAACTTATTCAATTAATATATACTTACCTTCTAAAAATTATAAATTATATTTAAATTTTAAATTAAATATAAAATTTCGTGTAACGCACATATAAATGGTTAGGAATACTAATAACTGCGAATTAATTGTGACGAGCAAATTCCGATAGTTGATGAGTTAGGAGTCAAAGTGCCGACTAGCATTGAATGTGAACATGGGGTTTATTGTTAACTGGTGTATTCATTATAGCCTTGCGTTTTGGTGTGAGTGACGCGGAGATTCGAACCCATGATCTTTTGCATGACTCTGATACCAAATTGAATCATGTGCTTCATCTTAACTAAAAGCCTTTCTGATAGTTGGACGTGGTTGGACTGCACATATTATATTTATTCTCACGGTGGATTCCAAGGGCAACACGTGGTGCACATATTATATTTATTCTCACGGTGGATTCCAAGGGCAACACGTGGTTGGACTGCACATATTATATTTATTCTCACGGTGGAACGTGGTTGGACTGCACATATTATATTTATTCTCACGGTGGATTCCAAGGGCAACGCACATATTATATTTATTCTCACGGTGGATTCCAAGGGCAACACGTGGTGCACATATTATATTTATTCTCACGGTGGATTCCAAGGGCAACACGTGGAAGTCTCTTTTAGTTTGGATTCCAAGGGCAACACGTGGTTGGACTGCACATATTATATTTATTCTCACGGTGGATTCCAAGGGCAACACGTGGAAGTCATAGTTGGACTGCACATATTATATTTATGCTCACACGCCCCCTCAACGTGTGCGGTGGATTCCAAGCGCAACGTGGAAGTCTCGGAGATTCGAAGTCTCGGAGATTCGAACCCATGATCTTTTGCATGGCTCTGATACCAAATTAAAACATGTGCTCCATCTCAACTAAAAGTCTAAACTGATAGTTGGACTGCACATATTATATTTATGCTCACAATTGACGGTCCCGATCTGCGGTGTTTGGGGGTACGGTGCACGTGGAGGCGTGTCCATTTGCGATTCGGTCTCAGTATATTTTGTGATTGGTAGAAGGGTGTTTTTGTCTTTTGGTGTGTGGCAGTGTGGCGTGATGTTAAGGGATTTTCTTTTGTTTTTTTCCTCTCCCACTTGTTCCGCACTTGACTGTGGCGGTGGCTTGGCTTGCAGTGTGTTCTCCTGCTTGGTCTCTTGGGGTTACTGCGACTAGTGGCTAGTCGTGGCTAGGTCGAATGGTAGTCGTCGTTCCCAGAGGAGGGCATCCGGGGGTCAGCTTTCGTCGTCGTCTTCGGGGTCGGCCGGTGTTGTTGGCTTCCCGGCGCATGCTAGGTCATTCAACTGTAGGATACACCTTAAACTCGTAAGATCCTAACTATATGAGACGTCTTTAAGCTCATACCATATTTAGATAGATAGTTAGACTAATTTCCTTTCACATTGGGCGGACCTAATTAAATGAGTAAAGTCCTAGCCATATTGGTAACAACAAAGTGTTAGTCATATTTGTTTTTCTATATGAGAAGAGGTTTTGAACTCCCAACATCTCTTAACGGATGAGAGTGCACGAGAGAGAAAATAAAATATGGTATTTACATTGTATTTATTATTGGTGTTTGAGTGGCAAAGGAAATCACTTTCACTAGGAGTCAAATTTGTAACTTATAGTTATTAACTGAGTAATTTAGTTAGGGTTTCATTTTAATTAGTTTTGTAATTAGGTGTTTAGAGTATAAGATTTTGCAGGCGAGTATATATAATTAAATAATTTAAATTTATATATAGGATAATAGGATTAGAATCATGTGATGTGGAAGATGATGCCTTACAGATACCGTTTCCAATAAACTGTAGGAAGACAGTACAATATTTCCGGCATCCATCGTCATTGTTACATAGTGGAGATCAAGGATTCAACATCCTCAACAAGGACATCACAGCTGTTAACGATGAATAAACTATAAAATAATAATGCAACAATTTTAACTTTTAGTTTTTTTTTTTTTTAAATTAACTTTTACTTATTCATTACAATTAAAAATGATTTGATTTGATAATAATCTACTGATAAAGCGACCCAAAAATATTAAATTTATGTTGAAAATTTCACTAGAAATACTAATTCTATGCACCCAGTCCAAACTTGAGCTTTTGAGACTACGCCAAAGAACCTTTATGTTATATATATAATTCAAACTTTTTTTTAAGGTAAACATAGCTATTCCATTAATTCATAACATAAAATGTTTACATCAACGATCAATGAAATGGTAAACCATTCTTTACAGTCAGACATAAAAACAACTTTTCTAACTATGCTATAGAAAACTTGAATCGTATACTGTTTCATAACTATGAAGCTATGTTTCTTCAGGGAACTTAAAGCTTCATCAAAGATCTGGGTCTTCGTCATCATTCTTTTTTGCTCATCCAGGATAAGATCAATACTTGCCGAAACCAAACTAAACGATTTATGCTAATGAAAATGAAAAGCTCGTGAAAGTAACAAGAGGAAAAATGCTCGTGAAAGTAACGAGAGGAAAAATGCTCGTGAAAGTAACGAGAGGAAACACAATAATAGAGAAAATAAAAAGTGCGTAAAGTCAAAGTAGGGTTGGGAGTTCAAGACTACCAACACAAGCCCCAATACCTACTTACTATTATTTTATTCAAGGGAAAGAAAACGGAAAAAGAAGATCTGTGGCGGTGGTCGGAGGCGGACGGAGCTGCGACGGTGGTCGAGGCGAAAGAAGAGCGAAAGCAAACGTAAAAGGTGACTAAAACCGCTGGCTCAAAGCTCCATTAGAGCTCTGGCCGGAGGCCGGCGGTGGAAGCCGAAGTTGAGTAGCAGAGAAAGGCGCTTGATTTTAGAGAGAAAATGGAGGCAGCATTAGGGTTTCTGATTGCATCATAATTCAAACTTTTTAAAAAGTTTAATTATATATATATATATATATATATATATATATATATATAGTATAAATCTACATCAATTTTTCAATGTGTAACAAAGATTATTTGAAGGTATTTTAAATTCTATTTTCTCAACTCATATAGGTACACATTGATAATCAAATTTTTAAACACTCTTATTATCAAATTTTCAAACATTCATTGGCCCTGTTTGGTAAATGGTTGTTAGCTGATTGGGTTGGCTGTTTGGGTTAAAAGATATGATTTATTGATAACATTGGCTGATTGTAGAAAGTTGTTTGATAAATTAGCTGTTAGCTGATAGCTGTTTGGTATAATTTCTTTTCTCAAAAAGCTAATTGAAAATGCTGCTTTGAGTAGCCTTTTGAATTTTAGCATTTTGGAGTTACAAAAAGCTTATTATTTACCAACTAATAATGGTCAAATAAGTCAAAATTGGCTGATAGGCTGATTATTTACCAAACATGGCCATTATCAATTTTGAGGTATAATATATCAAATTCATTATATGTCTTAGGAGAATTTGAATCAACTTTGACCCAACCCAAAAATCAATCGAAAATTATAACACAAAATGATTACCTTAAATGACAATTAAGAACACTTGGCCCATGTAAAATGTGCTAATTAATCTCACCCATCCGTATGTGTTAATCAAATGCTGAAAATTAAGGAAAGGCAAAAACTTGTGTAAGACCGTCTCACGGGTCTCAATTCGTGAGACGAGTCGGATATTTGATTAATGAAGTCAAACATCTAACCCATTAATCAAAGATTGACGCATTAAACAAAGATCCGACCGTCTCACAGATAATTGAGACCCGTGAGACGGTCTCACACAAGTGTCATCCTTAAGGAAAATGGAAAAAAAAAAATCATTTTGACATTTTCGTAATTATGATAGGTATTTAGAAATTTGTTATAGTGTATTTGCAAATAACTAATAGTGCACACATACGAGTGCACTATTATAGATTCTGAGTATACTACTAGTTATTTGCAAATACACTATCAAGTATTTCCAAATGTAATGTGGTAATTAATTACATAAATATATTTTTTCCTTAGTATTCAACTATTGGATCAACCTATATGAATTGATAAGATTGGTTTGCATTTTTACTTATGACATGCGTCCTCATATGATTATTGCCCTCTCTCTATATATTTGATTGTTTAAAACAAATATTTGACCCGTAGTAAACGTTGTTTATTAATATAGTGTATGTTATTGTAGGGTTTAATAAAACATTATTAAAAATAAACATAGGCTCCAAGTTGTTATCTATGTTTGCCTCCTAAAAGTTGTTATTATCTATGTTCTCAACGTGATTAGGGGAGAAAATGCTGAATTAGAGTCTGTATAGAGACGATGCCAAACGATCAAAAAATTAAACTACTATAGATAATGACAAATTAACAAGGAAGACCAGCTGTGCAGAGTTGAGAGTAGAGACAGATATCCAAACACCAAGTAAAAATAAATATGAAAACAAATAATATATATATATATATATATATATATATATATATATATATATATATATATATAAAGTTAAAGAAAATGGCAAAAGTTGGTCAGACAACGAGATGTCCTAAGTAGACTTTAACTGTAGGAGGCACCTTTAAGCCCATACGACTAATTCACGTTCGCACCGAACCAGCTCAATTAAGAAGCAAGTATTGATCATATTGATTTTTTCATACGAGAGGATATTTGAACTCCGAACATCTTTTAATGGATGAAAGTGCATGACCACTCACGTCAACCAAGCTGGTTAGGCCATGAAAGTAGAAAGGGCATAATGTTGCATCCTTTGTGTTGGCTTGTGCTTATTCATGGCCTCTCTTCATTTTTGCCCTATTTAATTTCTATAATACCTAGCTGCTGCTTGCAAGCCATCACGTACTATTTCAATAGATAGTAATTAAGACAATGCTTATACGGTAATTAAACCAGGGTCTATGTAGTAAAATGGAACTTTGATACATGTTTATTTTTAGTATATTATGTGTTCATTTTTAGTATATTTGTAACACATTATATAAAAAATAAACATGTATTTATCCAAAAAAAAAAAAGAAAAAAAAAAGAGGTAGCCGAATAGATATAACATGATTCTTGTATAGAAGATTATAGAATTGATTCTTGTCAATATCCTCTCGCTCAAATCAGTGGCACAGTGTTTTTCTAATATAGTTTAGCTCTTCTGTGCAATTTATTACAAAGCATTAAACAAGAGCGCACTTTATCTGACTTAGTGTAATGTAATGGATGTGGGTTTTCCTCATCATATAGGTAAATATACAATATCAACTCAAAAATATTCAAGATGAAAATTTTAATATCAAAATTTGTGCGTGGTTGAATTGAAATTTCATTTTTCTCCTAGCTATCTATTAGTCACCTGTCACCCACATCAATATAATATTATGTAGATAGGATTGAGGGTCAAATTATTATTATTAGTTACTCCGTAGTTAAATGTATTAATGACATGATAATATAATATGATAATTTTAGTAGAAGCTAAGAAGTATAAAATTTGGCAATGAGCGAGAGAACCGCGTACTTACTTTATGAACAAGGCAGATGTAAAGTTGGCATCAAGCATGGCACAATTGCACATGCATGCAAATTAAATGTGGCATTCCACAATTGCACATGGATGGATATTATGTTATAAGTTGCTTTGGGAACAGGAGTGTTATTGCTTAAAGTTATGTTGTTTTGTACGTTATGGAAACAAGGTTTCAATTTATAAAATTAAGAAGAAGAAATGTTGTCTTTCTCTCTTAATTGCACTATAATTAAACTTGTAACTCTTAAATGTACGTTAGATTATGCTTCCCAAAAGATCGAATCTCCAACCCTAAGGGTCTTTCACATCTCGGTCTGAAGAGCATTAGGAATGATGTAAATCATGGTAATTCAGTTGAACACAGAGGTTACACATTTACTTACTGCGCACAATAAGCTACATGTAGATTATGCTTTGAACATATATGCGTTGTTTGGTAAAATAGTTAGCCTATCAATCAATTTTGGCTTATTTGACCACTATTAGCTATTTGAATTGGTTAAAAAAATCAATATAAATGTTTAGTTAATCAGATTTTTGTAACTTTAAAATGCTAAAATTCAAAAAGTTGTTTAAAACAACTTTTTCAATTAACTTTTTAAGAAAAGAAATTATACCAAATAAGTATCAGCTAACAGCTAATTTATCAAACACATTTCTACAAGCAGCTAATGTTATCAACTATTTATACTCTCTAATTCAATCAACTAATCGCGGGTTGTTATGCCGTGGATCCAGGTCCACCTTGCAAGGTGGACCTGGGTCTACATTCACATACACTATACTCTACATTCACAATTTGTAAACTCCACATTCACACATTACAGGATTATATGTTTAGTAACTATATATATTATCACTGTTATGCATTCACACATTCAAAACTCTATATTCACAGGTCCTATACTCCATATTCACAACTTGAGAACTCCACATTCACACATAACAGTGCTACAAGTTGCTAGAACTTCTTAACTCTATTACAGATTCACACATGCATAACTCTACATTCACGATTTCTATACTCCATATTCACAATTTGAAACCTCCACATTCACACATTTCTGGGCAACTCTACATTCACACAATCATAAATCTACATTCACGATTTCTATACTCTACATTCACACTTTGAAACCTCTACATTCACACATTTTTGGGCAACTATATATTCAGCAATATGTTTACTAATTTAAAAAAAAAAAAAAAAAGAAGACAAAAACGACGTAGTTTTGGACCCAAGTCCACCTTGCAATGTGGACTTGGGTACACAGCATAATTTACCACTAATCGCTATCAACTAACAACCATTTACCAAACAAGACCATGGTGTCATCACAATTCTTTAAGTTTCTTCCTAACAAAGTAGGACTCATACGGTCCAATTTTTTGCTACCCCTACCAACCAAACGCTGGCCTTCTTTGTCCATTGGGCTTCAATGTCTTGACCAAACTTCTTTCAATCTCATCCTTTTGGATTAGCTCATGCCCTAAGCTAAGTCGAAATATCTCAATATTTAAACCCATAACATGTGTTCAATGCAAACCTTGCGGTTCCATTAGTAGTCTCTATAATGTTAGGATTAACCATGAGAAGCGCTCAGCAGACCTTGCGGCTCACACTCATGCTAAGGATGTAGGTTCTCGATCCAACTCGGAAGTTTGAAACTTGAACCCTCTTGTTAGTATTTGCGACTTGATTTTACCTCATTAATATACGTTAATTTTTACTTAAAAAATTACAACAATTAAAAATAATAAAGCGTTTATGTTCTGTCACATTCTAATTACTCATCACTTAATCACCACAGGATAACAAGACGATGACGAGGATAACAATAATAATAATAATAATAATAATAATAATAATATTATTATTATTATTATTATTATTATTATTATGTTTTGAATTAACAATTTATTAAGCAAGTCAGTTGAATAAATAAAGGAAGAAAAAGAAAGTCACGACATTGAATTGAAAAGTTTCAAATCACGTGACCTTTAGAATGAGTCCGTCGGTGGTCGACTTAATGACATGTTTTGAATTGAAATGGAAAAACTTGTAAAAAAAATGGAAACAATTGGAATAAGGGTCAAATTGGCCACTGAACTACACACAAAAATGCAATTAGGCCATCAAACTAAAAAACAATGCAATTGGGTCCCTGAACTACACAAATTAATACAATTTCATCCAAAATGACCTGTTTTACCTTATGTGCCGGTTACCTATTTTAAAAATAATATTTTAAATAAAATAAATAATTAAAATTAAAAAAAAAATTAAAAAAAAAAAAAAACCTACCGGCTAGAGACGAATCGTCTTCGGCCGGCCTCGTCTCCATGGCCGGAGCTTCGTCTTCGTCTCCGGCCGGCAGTTTTATTTTTTTAATTATTTTTTAAAATTTAAATTTTAATTAATTATTTTATTTAAAATTATTTTAAAATATCATTTTTAAAATTGATAACCGGCACATAAGGTAAAACAGGTCATTTTGGATGAAATTGCATGAATTCGTATAGTTCAAGGACCCAATTGCATTGTTTTTTAGTTCGATGGCCTAACTGCATTTTTGTGTGTAGTTCAGTGGCGAATTTGACCCAATTTGCATTTTGAAAAAAATATGTTTTAAGACCTTTGAATTTTATTTTTTTTAAGTCCGCAATTATTATATGAATGCGTGCTTTGAATGAAACCCGTTTTATAATTTTAATAGACAAAAAAATATAATAATTTGAAACCCGTTTTACAAACTCAAACTAATAAGTTAATAAACAACTTCAATAAAAAAATAAATTTAAATTTTGTAGTTATCATACCAGTTTATCTCCAACTTAAATTTAATAGGTAAAAAGTTCATAAAAAAGTCATTAGCCTCGGTCAGACGGTCACATGTAGTTTCTGCAAAAGGTGTACACCAAATTACAATTAGATGGATTGTTATTATTTGTCATTGGAAATGCTGACTGTTTTGGTTCGCAGGAAGTAGACTTCCATGGGAAGTAGGTTCCGAAATTGCAATTTTCTCATGTTTGGTTCACTAGAACTTGTTTTCCATTGGAACTACAATTCTTCATTTTGGAGGAAAACAAAATCCGAGCTACACCCTATGATTTTGTTTTCCGGTGCTGTTGGGGAGAAAAATTGGGTTGTGAATACTATTTTACCCTTGATTTCTTCTTCCTCCTTTGCTCGCTGCCGGCCGTTTGCAACTGGCCATGGCTGCCTCCGCCTCCACCTCGCCTCCGCCGCGAGTCCACGACGGCTTCCGCCTCTACCTCCGTCGTCGCCTCTGCCTCTCTGGATCTGCCGACTACTTTCGTCGCCGCCGCGTGCCCTCGACAACAACGCCGCCTCTTCCCGGCGGCCCTCTGATTTCTGCTCGACAGCGACGACGCCTCTGCCCGGCGGCCCTCTGGTTTCTACCTCTCTAGCTCTGCCGACTGGAGAATGGCGCAAATGAGTCGATGAATCGATGATGATGGCTGGATGGGGGAGACGGAAAAAGAACGAGAAAACCTAAAGATTTGGCCCAATTATCTTTCAAAAAAATACTAATTGGCCCCAATTTGAAAAAATAAAATTTATTATTATTTTATTATAATTAGAGCAAATTGCCATTTTGGTCTACTGACTATAGGGGTCCTATTAATTTACATCCACGACTTTCAAACGTGTTAATTGCATACCACGACTTTTCAATTTGTATCNAGAGCAAATTGCCATTTTGGTCTACTGACTATAGGGGTCCTATTAATTTACATCCACGACTTTCAAACGTGTTAATTGCATACCACGACTTTTCAATTTGTATCAATTTTGGTCACTCCGACCAAATTACCGGCGAAATTTCACCGGGAAATCATAAACCCCAAAATAATGAGGGTATTTTAGACATTTCACATATACTTTCATCTTCTCCGGCGAATTCATCTGTTCTTTTTCTTCTCCGGCGATCCAAAATGGCGTTCTTTGCGTTTTTTAACTCCTCTTTCTTCCCTTCACTCTTCTTTTCTTTCTCCTTTTCCCCATTCTTCTTTTCTTTCTCCTTTTCCCCATTCTTCTTCTACTTACTCTTTTTCTCTTCGTTAAATTCTTCGGTATTGCGAAAAGTTAAATTCTTTTCCAGAAATCGAAACAAAGCTTCTACATTTTGTGGAATTAGATTTAGAAGGAGTTGGGATTAAAGAACTCCCCTCATCGATTCAACAACTACATGGCCTTACTAAGCTATGTTTGATTAGATGTGAAAATCTGGTTTGCCTTTTTACTGGCTTATGTATGCTAGAAAAACTTGAAGTTCTTTAAGATTACATTCTGCAGTAAAATGAAAAACTTGAAGTTCTTTAAGATTACATTCTGCAGTAAAATAAAGTCATTGCCACTCTTTAAGATTACATTCTGCAGTAAAATAAAGTCATTGCCACTTAATGGCTTGACCATTTTGGATCGCCGGAGAAAGAGAACGCCATTTTGGATCGCCAGAGAAGCAAAAGAACAGATGAATTCGCCGGAGAAGAAGAAAGTATATGTGAAATGTCTAAAATACCCTCATTATTTTAGGGTTTATGATTTTCCGGCGAAATTTCGCCGGTAATTTGGCCGGAGTGACCAAAATCGATACAAATTGAAAAGTCGTGGTATGCAATTAACACGTTTGAAAGTCGTGGATGTAAATTAATAGGACCCCTATAGTCAGTAGACCAAAATGGCAATTTGCTCTTATAATTATTAATACATAAGGGCATATCGATCTTTTATACACATTTTCCTTACTCTTTTACCTCCAACCAAACAATAGAATTAATATTACCAGTACTTTCTTTTCCACGAACCAAACAATAGAATTCATTTTCCTAGGAACTACTTTTCCATGGAATTGCACTTGCACTTCCCTTCAAATATTTTCCGCGAACCAAACGAGTCCTGAATTGTAAAGCCAATTCTATTGGCTGAAGTGACTTTCTCTAATGATATGTTTAAATCTTTAATTTCATAAACCCAACTATCCAAGTAAAGCCAAAAGTTAATTTTGTATACTTCTTTTTTTTGGGGGGGGGGGGGGGGGGGGGGGGGGGNCCCCCCCCCCCCCCCCCCCCCCCCCCCAAAAAAAAGAAGTATACAAAATTAACTTTTGGCTTTACTTGGATAGTTGGGTTTATGAAATTAAAGATTTAAACATATCATTAGAGAAAGTCACTTCAGCCAATAGAATTGGCTTTACAATTCAGGACTCGTTTGGTTCGCGGAAAATATTTGAAGGGAAGTGCAAGTGCAATTCCATGGAAAAGTAGTTCCTAGGAAAATGAATTCTATTGTTTGGTTCGTGGAAAAGAAAGTACTGGTAATATTAATTCTATTGTTTGGTTGGAGGTAAAAGAGTAAGGAAAATGTGTATAAAAGATCGATATGCCCTTATGTATTAATAATTATAAGAGCAAATTGCCATTTTGGTCTACTGACTATAGGGGTCCTATTAATTTACATCCACGACTTTCAAACGTGTTAATTGCATACCACGACTTTTCAATTTGTATCGATTTTGGTCACTCCGGCCAAATTACCGGCGAAATTTCGCCGGAAAATCATAAACCCTAAAATAATGAGGGTATTTTAGACATTTCACATATACTTTCTTCTTCTCCGGCGAATTCATCTGTTCTTTTGCTTCTCTGGCGATCCAAAATGGCGTTCTCTTTCTCCGGCGATCCAAAATGGTCAAGCCATTAAGTGGCAATGACTTTATTTTACTGCAGAATGTAATCTTAAAGAACTTCAAGTGATACAAATTGAAAAGTCGTGGTATGCAATTAACACGTTTGAAAGTCGTGGATGTAAATTAATAGGACCCCTATAGTCAGTAGACCAAAATGGCAATTTGCTCTTATAATTATTAATACATAAGGGCATATCGATCTTTTATACACATTTTCCTTACTCTTTTACCTCCAACCAAACAATAGAATTAATATTACCAGTACTTTCTTTTCCACGAACCAAACAATAGAATTCATTTTCCTAGGAACTACTTTTCCATGGAATTGCACTTGCACTTCCCTTCAAATATTTTCCGCGAACCAAACGAGTCCTGAATTGTAAAGCCAATTCTATTGGCTGAAGTGACTTTCTCTAATGATATGTTTAAATCTTTAATTTCATAAACCCAACTATCCAAGTAAAGCCAAAAGTTAATTTTGTATACTTCTTTTTTTGGGGGGGGGGGGGAAGGGGAGGGGGGGATTTAATATACTTAGATTATTCAGGCACCCATCCATAGGCCATAGCCCACACAAAGTAAAGCACCATTTTTTAAATTGTTTCTTATTTGGGCCAATATAAAAGCCCGGTCCAGTTTTAAAGGTATTCTTTTTTTTTTTTAGAAGATAATTTTAAAGGTATTGTTACTCAGTGAAATTCTAAAGCAATTATTATTGTACGTACTTAGGATGGCAATGGGGCGAGACGGAGGCGGGGAGTATATTTTCCATTCCCGTTTCTGAAATTTCAATCTTGTTTCCATTCCTGTCCTTATTCTCAGCGGAAAATAGTTTCCAACCCAGTTTCCACGGAGAATTAGGTGGGGACGGGGTCAATTCTTAATCAAAATTTATATTAGTGTAATTTTAATTTTAAAAATTAAGATTTTAATATATATATAATTTTTAATTATAATAATTTTTTTCAAAAAAAAAAATTATAATAATTATTCAGGGACGGGGTATGTAGGGCTGGGAAGGGTATACCCGTTCCCGTCCCACTCTCTAACGGGGAATTACATACATTTCTCGTCCCTGTTTCCTAAAAATTTTTCCCATCTCCGTCTCCATCGGAGCAGAGATCAGGGAATCAGGGATGCCCGTCAAGGACGGGGCAAATTGTCATCCCTATATGTACTACGGTGTGGATTATACTATCAAATAATGAGCATTTAGTACATAAATAATGTACTTTTAGTATATTAACATGTACATTGTATTTACGGGAATATATTATTTTAGTATCGAAAGTACATTATTTTATATAATGTACATTCATTACACGGATAATGTACTTTAAAAAAAATTGAATAATGTACTTTTAGTATATTAAAATATTTTTTTTTGTTATGGTCCACCCACGCACACAGTATTATATGGACAATGGTCCATACAATAGTTTGCCATTCTAAAGTATCAACCTCAACGAGTCCACTTGTACATAAATAATACAATATAAAAGAATAGCAACCCTATTAGCTTTTTTTTTTTTTTTTTCCATTGATTTTTGTTTGTTAGATACATGTAGGAGAGAGAGGGAGAGGGAAGAAAAAGAAAAATGAAAAAAATTGACAACAAAATTTTATTTTAAAAAAAGAAACAAATAAAGAAATTGTTTTCTATGTGCCTAGTTATTTCATGCACATAGCAAGTGTGCCCAACACCCACCTGTTATTAGTTTTCTCCCAAATTCTTTTCAATTAGTGGGCTCCATTAAAAATCAAATTTGTATGAGAAAAATGCCCCTAACCTCCCTCCCCATTTGTTCAAAAAATTAGCTTACACAAATTTTTTTTTATTTTCTTTTGTTGAAAAAATCTCTCCAAAAAATGTAAATGTGGTTGCTCTAAATGATAAGATTTTTTTTTGTACATAGCATGTCCCTATATTACTTGGTATAAACCTAATGTCTTTTCTAAATTCCTTATGTTTACACTTAATACAAACAAACATTTGTAAATAAAAGCGCGTGTTAAATTTCTTTTGTTCTATCTTCCCTTCAACATTAATTTTAGAATTAATATCACTTTTGGTCCCATTACTTTTGAGGTCTTATCACTTTTGGTGCACAATTTTAAATTTTTTCAATTTTGGTGCTTAACTTTGTTATTTTTGTCAATTTTGATCCTTCTGGCTAGATTAACAGCGAAATGTTGTCGAATTTTATATTTTAAGAACAAAATCATTATCCGAATGAAAGATCTTCAATATCTAAACAAAAGAAAAATCATATTAAGAAAAAAAAAAAAGGTTTGTCAATCGTCAATGCTATAAATCTCATTGATCTCTGTATTGTTTTAATCTGTCTTTCTCATTATTTGTATCGACCAAACATCTATAAATATGATTTTACAGTGATTTTGTTTAGACATTGAAGATACTTCATTGAGATGATGATTTTACCCTTAAAAATATAAAATTCAGCAACATTTCGCTGTCAATTTGGCCAGAAGGATCAAAACTGATAAAAATAACAAAGTTAGGCACCAAAATTGAAAAAATTTAAAGTTGTACACCAAAATTGATAAAACTCAAAAGTCGTGGGGACCAAAAGTAATATTAATTCTTAATTTTAACCCCCCAAAAAGGATCTATCACTCTAACTCTACCCTATTCTAGAATTGAATGTCTCATGTTTTAGAGGAAGATCCCATAATGCCCAAATTTCCATAGCTTTAATTACTTTCAATAATGTTGCGCCCTTCTAAAAAGAATCTTTTAGAAGCTAAACCACAATTAGCATGATCACGTGATCTAATTAATTCATTGTAAGTACGTTCAGATGCATATATTAAATCCTAATTACTACATACCTCTTGAAAAAAATAAGCACGTGATCTTCATTATTGGATTGAAAAATAGGGACAGATCTATCCTCTGATCTAATTTCACGGTGAATGACAACTCATCATACCCTATACTATATAGTTTAATCCAGCCATAACTATCCCACTAGCATCATAATTAACATTAATTATCATGGTTAATCCGACTATAAATATGGCAGCAGGCTTCTCCTATTCCCCAAGCTAAGATAGCTAGAGACAAATAGAGATCGAGATATGGCGAACAAAATAGCGATGCTGATGGTGGTGGTTGTGGTGGCGGTGATATGCGGCGGCGGCAAGCGGCAGTGCGCCCTGGCCGACGCCGCCTGCGACCAACAAGTTCAAGCCCTCTCTAACAATTGCTATAGCTACGTAGCGAAGGGCACTACACAAACTACGCCGTCGGCGGCATGTTGCACAGCGGTCAAAGCTACAACAGTCGCCTGCGCATGTTCCTATGTTACGCCTATTGTTGAGGCCTTTGTTGACGCTAATAAGGTGGTTTATGTTGCAAGTTATTGTGGATTGGCTGTTCCTCATGGCACAAAATGTGGCAGTAAGTTCATTCAATTCCCATATATGTACTGTCGTTTATATATTTTAATTTGCTTTTATTAATATTGTGTTGATGGGTTCGTTTGATTTAATTTGCAGGTGTTACTGTTCCATAAAGCAAACTAAAGCTAAACTATCATATATATGGAAGTAATATAATAAGGCATGCCCGCAGGATATGCATGCATGCATGCGTACGTCTTGTTAGTTTATTTTAATTTGCTTCTTTGTAATTTCAATAATCAAAGACTACAAGCAATGTATAATGCTTGCTTGTGATCTTGTAGCGTTTAATGTAGCTTCTTTGTAATGGTTTTATTTTGATAATTGATCAAATGTTGTTTCAACTCTGATCTCTTCCCCTCCCATGCCCCAATAACATTCTTCATTTTTATCTCCTTTAAAAAAAAAAAAAAAAAGAAAGAAAAACCATGTCAAACCCAATATTATTAAAATCAATTATAATACTTCACTATATTTGTGCAGCAAAAATAAAAATAAAAATGACTTCACTATATTTGTGAAAAAAAAAAAAGAAGAAAAAAAAAGAAGCTAAGGTATAAAATAACATTTAATTATATATGGTGAGTCTAATGTGAGACGGGTCGAGTCAGTATGAAAATGTAATATTTATGCTGAAAATTGTTATATTAGTTAGAGATAAATTCTTTTCTACTTATAAGGGAAAATATGTATAATATTTTGAAGAAAATAAAAATGTAATATTTAGGAATTGAGCAATTACTTATGAGAAAATAAAAAATTAAAAAATAAAATACTAATTAGAATAAATTGATTGATTGTTACTAATAATGATAATAGGTAGAGGACATTTTTTAAACTTGCAAAAATTAATTAATTAAAACATGTGGATGCGATGGTGTTTCCTGATAAGGAAGAGGGTTTTGTGGTAGCGAGTGCACATGAGGGGGAGAGGGACTTTTTAGCAGCAAGAAATGGTTCGGTTAGATGTCTCCACGATCCTATTTTAACAGAGGTTATGGCAATAAAGAAGGCCCTATGGCCCTATCTTAGGCGATGGACTATGGTTGGCAAAGGTTGGCTATTTTCTCAGACTGCCAATTGATTTGTTTGGAGAGGTCAGCACCGATGCATTCTTATGTTGGTTGTGATCTTCGCGATTGTTTTACTCTGAAACGATTCTTTGTTGATGTGTCGTTCAATTTTGTTCCTAGATCAGCAAATCTGTTAGTTAATGCTTTAGCTAGAGCGGCGGCTTCTCAGTTTGGTCCTCGTTCTTGATTTTCTACTTTCCCGTATTGTATTTAGCATTTACTTTCAAGTGATTAATATATCTAGTTCTTTTGATTTAAAAAAATGATATTAAATTATAAACTTCAAAATATTTAACTTTAATTATCGCAACCAGCAACGTTTTATAATTATTTTGTTGGTCAGTAAGTATGGTGAAGCTCCACATTGAAACGTGATTCCTAAATAATCTTTAAAATAAGAGAACCATTATTGATTATTCAACAGAAAAGAAATTAATAAATTTTCTTAGGCCTACTAACCTTTTTCAAATGTTTGCACGTTTGATGCGTGAAACGTCAGACAACTTTTGTGCGCTCAATTTGTTTAGGCCGGGTCTCTGCATGCCGATGTTTTTGAACTTTACTCTACCAGAAGTTGCTGGGAAACTTAACCGTTGGACACAATTAGTACTATTCCACCTGTCATGGAAAACTTTGCCTCAAATCTTTCTATAACAAATATTAAATGACCGCTTTCAAGGCCATCTAATCAGTATAAAAATTAACTTTTTTACATAAATATTTTATCATACTCTTCTAAATCTTTCATTGCAATTCACAATCGCACTAATAATTACTCCCTTTTTCACATTTTACTTGTCTTACTTTCCTTTTTAGTTTGTCACAAAATGTTGTCCTATTTCCAAAATTGAACATCACCATCATTATATTCTACTTTTCCCAATTTATCATTATGACTTTTATTTTCTTTATTGCTTTTATTTTCAAAAGTGAAAAAGTTGAGGGCATAATTGAAAAACATATCACATTTACTTTAATTTCTTAAAAAGTGTGCAAAAAGTAAATGAGACATCCAATTCGAGACAAGGGGAGTAATATATATACAAATGAAAGAGTTCATTAAAGTAGGTCTCTTATATGATCTTAATTATAATGTTTTAATTATTCTCTTCAACTCTAATATTCTACTTTTCAAAAAAAAAAAAAAAAACTCTAATATTCTACAACATCGCTCTCAAAGGTCATAATAAATAGCCCGTAGCTTGGCTATAAGCCAATAAATTGATAATAAAAAAAAAATTAACAACATTTTGATATGAAGCATGTGTAGAGTATTTCAAAAAACAATTTAATCACTTTTTAAAAAATTATTAGGATGAACTGCAATCAAAACGATTGGAGCAATTCATTCTTCAAACGTAAATAATAATATAATTTCGTTTTAAAATAAAGTAACCCCATATAAAATAATCATTAATTATTTATATGGGACATGGCCCTAATGATTAAAGTTACTTAGACCGGGCGGCATAGGTTTATTTGTAGGGTCATTTATATATATATGCTTTGGATGAAATGGCATAAATGTATGATCCACAACAGCCTAGCAGCACTTCGATTTAGCTTAGCTACAACTACTCGTTGCTATTTGGATAAGTTAAAAGAATGTTATATGCCAAACAAAAATGTTTTAATTGCCTAATCCTAACTAATCCAACACTGCGTCGTATAAAAAAATAGTATGTATAATAAACCCTTAATGTTGCTTAATAAGACAACAGAATAGTAATTTAATTCCAAATTAATAAAAATAAAATATGACAATCAAATACTACAAACATCTTTTAACCATAATTGATAATACAAAATAAAACCACTAACGTGAATCCTGGCCCCTCGGTTTGCAAGTTGTTACCCCATTTCCATGTCACTTCTCCTGACCTTTCGCATATGTCTAATTCTAATACTAAATTTAAAAAATGTATTATGTTTCAACTTAAATATAAGAGTCTAAATTGATAGTCAAATTATATATTTAGGTAACAGATCAAATAAAAACTCGCATCTATGTGTCAATTGAAAGTGTGGACTTGTGCACTTATAACGATTATTATAAATTTTTAAAAGGTTTGTGTTGCACTTTTGATTACTTATTATATTTTACATAGATAGGATTATATTGCATACTTTTATAATTTCTGAAGTTTAGTTTTGAGCTGCACTATTTATAAGTATAGTAATTTACTCATTTATTGTTTGTGTTGTGCATTTTATGATACTTATGAGTACAACTCAAAAAATATAATTCAAGCACTTTGCAACTTTGAGTGGTGCACGTTTGCACCTAATTCATCTCCAATATATATGCTCAATAGAGTCAAATAATAACTTTATTACAAAAAAAAAAAAAAACTTTTTTTTAATACTACTTACTCTATTACAATGTACTATCTGTTCATAACCACGTTCTCAACATATTGAAGCACAAAAAGTCAATATCGCCTCTACTAAGACTCTTAGCAACTTGGTGTCACTGGACCACAAAATCCTTGGCTATTACAAGAAAACACTTAAATGCTCACAAACTGCTAACTAAAATTTACTGGTAAATTAAATACTTACTAATTTGATTGATTTATTCAATTAGTACAATATTTTTTTAGTGATTGATTTTGAATTATTCAGCATGCATCTAGTATAATAATTGAGTATAGAAACCAAGAATCTTTAATTTATCCTTAACCTAAATATTAATGAATAGTATTGATATACCATACCACATTCCATTTGTATGTACTTTCAAATTCAACTTGTAATAACAAGTACAGAAATCATGTGCATATTACAGATATGATTAGTCTCCATGATAAGCTAGCTAGTATCAAGAATTTGCTGTCCGATGTCATAGCCTCATAGGTGAGATCTAAGAATAATTGAACCAAAGAATCAGAATTGAATTGGTGTCCAAAAATAATGATCAAGTGGATGAAACACAATTTTTGTACTTAAAGTTTAAGAGTTTGATTCTTGACAACATCTCTTAATTGAGTTCATAATATAAGTATTCCTAATGTGACGACCTTGTGTGATTTGTATTTAACAAAGAGAGAAAAAAAAAAAAAACTAGCTTAGTATAAAATAGAAGAAGTAACAAAATCATAGTTTTTTTTAAAAAAAAAAAATTTACTTTCACAAAGCAATTCAACAAGAACACAAACAAGCAATTAACAACAATTGATCATTATCATAAAATTCATAATATTCACATACAAATTAAAGAAGCTATTCAAGCTAATAAGTACATATGAACCGAGTTCATTCCGATTTCCATCTTATTACGTTATAATACAACGTAACCCGCTCATCTGATCTGAATACCATACAGATCTGATGGAAAAATTAAAAAAATTAATAATAATCAACATAAAAGCTACGGTCTTTCTCAACAAAAATAAAAAGAATAAAAGTAAAACGTACGGAGTAGCAGAAAAGAATAATTTTGAGATCTCCGAGGTTTACATGAATCTCAAACCACGGCAACCCTCTCCCGCGTAGTCTTCGAATGCATAAGCCGTTCATTCACTCTGTTCTTCTTCCGCCGGAGCAATTTTGACCAGAACCCCGCCGTTTTCCCCTTCCCGTCGTCTTCCACTCGCCGCCGTCTTGTAATGAAAGCCACCGACCTACTCTTCATCATCAGACCGCTTATATCTTGAACGCGGCGGCGGGACGGCGACGAGCACGAGGAAACACCGGAGGAGGAGGAGAGAGGAGACAGAGACGAGGAAGAGCAGGAAGAGGCCATCGTGGTGGTGTTGCTACCTGAAACGGTGGCTGTGTAGAGCTGAGAGAGTTTTTCCATGAGGCAAACGGAGCAAACTCCCGGAGACTGGGCGTTCTTTGGGTGTTTCCGGCAGATCAGGTCCTTTGGCGGCCGCGGTCTTGGTCTAGTGATTTCCATTTGTGTGTTTGTTGATTAGTTGTGTTTGGTGTTGCGGTGGCTGGAATATAAAGAGAGGGTGGTGCATGGGAGTTTCTTTGATACTTCATGTGAGGTTCATCGCGTGCTTCTTAAAATATGACTTTTTTGACGGTTTGTGGGTTTGAAAAGTCTGGTGAAGACAATCTATCCACTGCACGGTTGGAACGATGATGTCTCATCGTGAGTGGGTCTACGCTTGCTCAGACTAACAATATTAATATTTTATTTTTATTTATTTCCCAATTATTACTCGTGATTAATTTTCAATTCTTCAAATTTTAAAATCCTATATATTTTTCTTATTAATATCATTTCCTAATGTTTACTCTTCGTTTTTTTTTTTAAATATTTATTTTCATTATGTTAGGTACTTAGGTTTAGACCCTTGCTTGATTAATTGTTGACCAAAAGCAGCATCCTTCTTCATTACTATGCAATTAAAGAAATATATATTTGTGTGTTGGTTATTAGCTATACTTTAAAAAGTTTTGACAAATGGTATAACAATTAACAATTCATATATTAATATATAGATCAATAAATAGTTCACATAGAATTCAAATATTTTGATGATCATGATATTTAAGAGTGATGTTAGTACGCAATATAATATTTAAAAAATTCTTTAAATTATAGCAAATTATACTTTTGCTAAAAAATCATATTATTAAGATTGACATGTGTCTTTTCAAGTACAACCATTATTAATTTTTTTTTTTAAATTAAATGGCATTATTAACTAATTACAGCTAACATGATAAACGACCAATTTCTTTTTTTTTTTTTTTTTTGAAGTGTGATAGCACAAGTGCACAACGTTCATAATACGTTTGAAAGTTCTAGTGTTCTAGTGTTCTACATGATTAATTAATTATGATTTGATGTGTGTATATTAAGACAATGAATATTAACTAAAGGCTACACATTTGAGTATTATACTCTACTTATGCATAACATCTAGTAGCTTTTATATACATTTTAATTAAATTTTATATATAAGTTAATCTTATATTGGGGGAGCAATTGCCCTCATTCCCCCGAAATCCCCTACCGGTTACATCTTTACTCATACAGCTACTATATGTTGTTAAAAGAATTTGTAATAACAACAAATTTTAAGATAAAAAACAAGTATGTGAAGTATGATTCTCGTATTAGAATGTCACAAATTCAATTATTGTCAATTTTTTTTCGGTTTTGGATGTTGCATCGGGTAAAGTAGCAACGGTAACGCATATAGGTAACTGAATTGTTCAAATTTGTACGAAAAAATCAATCGGTAAAAATCATGAGCATTTTTTAGTTAAACCAAGTCAAATTTACTATTTTACATGTGCATAGAAGTTGACATTATCATGCACAACGTACATGTAGATAGCAATTGTGAATTTTTTTTGTTTTTTATTTTTGTAAATTGAAGTTTATTCTTCGCATCGTATTGCTGGGCTAATGTAGTGCACTCTGCTCAGAATGCTACAACTAATTGGTTTCCTATCTACTTCTACCAATTTAAATGCAACAAGCACCCTTGAAAAACACATTTCTCTAGCTAGCTATGTCATTTCATTAAAAATAAATAATAAAACAAATTTTCATCAAATCTTTTAATGTGAACATAAATTTATAATCAAATTTATAGTTGGACGCTTTTTATTATTATTTTTCACTCATTAAAGTGGACCAAACGATATTTTCTAATTAATTCTAGAGGATCTCCATTTATTATTTGATAAACGAAAATGTAAGATGTTTCTATTGCGAAGGATTCCTAAAGAATCACATCTAAGGCACCTATATACCTAACACAAGGGGAAAAATAAAACAGATTGTAAAAAAAATCTGGAAATCCATATTTAACCCGTGGGCATTCGAAAACATACAATATTATTTGTTTTCATTTAAATGTATTACGTATGTGATCATTCAAAAAAATTAAATTGTAGGTCAAATGTGTTGAGTATGATTATCGTATCAAAAGGTCCTCAGTTCAATTCTTGCTAAGCATAAAGTGTTCTTAATACATTTTACCTCTTTTATGTAGTTTGCACGTTATTATATAGGAGCACAATTTACTACTCAAGTAGTGATTGTGAGTTTCAAAACATTAAAAAAAAAAAAAAAAAACTTCAATTGTGGGGTAGGAACCAAGCCTATGAAGAAAATGGTGTAGCTAGTAGGTACTAGTCCCATTATCACGTGGAATTTAGTGTAAAGTTAGATTGTGACCGACTTTTTTAGGTATATGTTATGGGAAGAGAACAAAATTTAATTAGTACAGAGTTATATATTATAAATGATTTTTTTGAATAAAGATTAATATTTTAAAAAAATTAGTATAGTTTATTGTTAAAAGTACTATCAAACAAAAAAAGTTATAAATAAAAAAAAAAAGTAAAAAGAAAAAAAAAATAAAGAACTGGTTTGATCAATGAATAATAAACAAGACAAGTAAAATATGATAGAGTGACTATTACGAAATGCTGACTAGGAATAGTTGATGAAATGCACTAATATGAATGCATTAATTACGTATTCAAAAGAATGTGTTGGAATTGGAAGAACAATTGAAGTGGTGCATTGACAAGTAACCATCCATCCGATAAGTCAATGGCGAACTAAAACTTGACTAGCATATAAAACGTTGAACGGGTGCAAATAGGGCAAATTATTGTATGGACCATGGTCCACACAGCTGTGTGGACCATGATAAAATGTACATTTTAATGTACATCCCCTGAATATAATGTACATTATTTTTATACTGAATGTACATTATTTTTATATTGAATGTGAATTATTTGATAGTATGGTCCACACAATAATGATTGGTACAATAGTACTACTACACCATTGACAAAGATAGCTTGTTGGACCTTTATAATTGGGCTTCATCCTCCAAAGCCCATCCAACTATACATTTTAATGGGCTAAACTTCAATCTAAGCCCATTAACCTCACCTATGACCTACCCGCCGCAATTTCATGGCTATCTAAAATCAGTGTGGGCCTTGCTGTCAGACAACCACCGCCCTTTCTACCAAGTTAGCGCTAATGAGAATATGATCATATTGTAAAAGGTGAAAACCAATCACCACTAAAAATATCATATTTATCAATTTTTAATAAAATTTTAAATAGCCATGAAATTGTTAACTTTAATCCCAGGTTTCAATTCTTTACGTTATAATATAATGTTTTGTTCAATAGTTATAAAGTGTTTGGTGCAGTGCTAAATTTTAAATTAAAGTTGGGTGTACAAGGGAGGACCACCAGCAAGGCAACAGTGTCCTAATAAAGGCAAAGCAGAGCATAGGTTGTGGCTACTAGCTAGCTAGCTCCTAATATACATACACTCCGATTCCTTGTTGTCAAAGTTTTTGGTCGCACTGCACCCACCACATGGGTGACACAAACCAACAACATAGACCTTTCATGGAGGATTTTATTAAATGGGTAAACATGGAACAAGTTAAGACATGTGAATAATGTATGTGATCTTTTGGGGCATGGAAATATCTATATTTTATACCACCAACCTCATCATTAAGTTCTTATGTCTTCCTTCCATGCCAACATTTAATAATTCATCCAAAGACGTTAATTTAAGTTGTAAAGATTGGAGTCGAGATTCTGAGTAATTTAATCTGATTTACTTCTTTGGATCTATGTTTATTTAGTGCAGATAATGACTGTAGATTTTTCTGGTCATTCAAAAGAATAAAAACCAAAGATGCATGGAGGGTGTGAAGTTACAAAATTGTACTAGGGAGTAATTAGCAAAGCAAAGCCTTTTAAGGGTTAAGTACTTGAAGTAGTACACATGAATTATTTCCACTATGGAATTAATAATGATATGATTATATCCAATAATCCACTAATAGTTTCTGTAATCACCGCAGTACCAGTAAAGGTTAGGAGGCTGATCCAGTGAGAAAATATTGCAAGAATCCTCTGCGTTAAACCCACTAGCTTGCTCCTCCATTTTCACGAACTGTGGCTGGTAAAGTGATGAGCTTTTAGGCGGCATCAATGGCGGATAGTGGAAGCTGCAATCTTCATTGTTCAACACCCCGCTGGAGTCACTGTCTGATGAACCGTCTTTGAAGTCCATCAAATCTTTCGTCTCTGATGATAAACCGCAGTTTCTTGGAGCTGATGGATCTTGGTTTTCGTTGGCAGAGTGATTGCATTCTTTGTTTTCTTCCACCAGCTGTTTCTCTTTCAGCCCTTTAAGCTGCAGAAAATAAAGAAAAGATTGGTGAAAATTTTGATGGCTTAATTAAGTTAAGAAAAGTGGGAGATTATAGTTATATATATATACCTCTGCAATTAAGCCTTCCTTTTCTTGTTCAATTTTGATGTAATTGAGGTGCAGAGATTCATAATTTGCCTTGAGCAGATTGTAATCCCTCTCCAGTTGCTTAGTCTTGCAGCGGGCGCGGCGATTCTGGAACCAAATTGCAATCTGTCTGGGTTGAAGCCCCAATTCTGCGGCGATTTTCACTTTTCTTTCTGGGTCAAGCTTGTTGTCAACTTCAAACACTTTCTCCAGTGCATGAACCTGTTCAACACTCAATCTCCTCTTCTTCCCATTCATAATACCCACATTCTCTTCTACACTGTCATCATCATCTAACCCATCCAACATTGCCTGCAATTCACCGCTGTAAACCAAATTCTCCTTCATATCCTTCTCTGCATTCACCATACAAAAACCGTAAAAAAAACAGGAACTCTGAGGGTGAAGATTCAATCAGAGCAGAGGAATCAGGGGAATTTTACCTTGGGGTGGATAGAGCAAAGTGGCAGAAGAATCACAGAAACTGAACCTCTTCATAACTGCAGTGAGTGAATGAATAATAATAATGAAGAGATGGAGGGTTATAGAGTGAGGGGAGATAGGTATAAAGGCTAAAGAGTGTAGAGTTATAGCAGCAAAGGAGGGGAAGGAAAGAGGGAAGAAAAGGGATTGGTGCTTTTCATCAATCAGAGTGGATGAAACAGAAAAGGTGGAAAGGGAAGAGGAAAATGGCCAGAGTTTATATTGTTTTCTTCACAAGTATGGGGACAGCAGTAAACTTTGATTTATATTATTATTATTATGCTGCCCAGCTAGCCACTGCACATCTTTTTCTCCTCTCTCTCTCTTTCTTCCTTTCTTTATTGATGTGATATGACTTTCTATGTTTTTGACTTTTTCTCCTTTTCTGCTTTTCTAAACAATTTAATTGGGAGAGTTGAATCCGATCACTCAATTCACAGGAAAACTCTAATTAATTAAACATACATAATTATATCAGATATTATCAGTATTGGTGTCGACCTGAAAAGCGGAATAGTTATTGGATAAGAAAGGTATAGTAAATTAAGATGAGATTAAGTATGATGCATGCATATGCAAGGAATTAACAGAGGATTGGGGAGCAGAGAGTCCAGGCTGTAGGCATGGCGAAGGCAGGCAGGGTGGGAACTTGTGACAAAATATTGAGTAGAAATTGAAATTGCAACGTCGTCGTCTCTTAATTTGCAGTCGATCTGTTTCTGCCAAAATTTCTGATGTTTGCAACCAACCCCTCACGACTCACGTGGTGTGTTGCCCCTACTACAATATTTCCTTATTTAGAGACCAGCACTTCTTCACATGGGATGCCACCACTCTTGTTTTTTCTGTTGGGTAAGAACCTAAAACCAGCTACTACTACTTAAAAGAGTTTGTGCATTCACCAAACCCAATCTTATAACACTAATTAATAAATAATCAGTTTAAATTATTCATAATTAACTACTTCAAACTAAGTAAATTAATAAATCACTCATACGGGAAACACAACAAAAAAAATTAATAAAAATAAAAATTGTTTGGCACTCCTTTTATTATATATATATATATATAGGGATAGGGATTAGGGAAGGATTGAGCTGGTCAAATATGATTTATCCATATGAATGGTCCAAAAATGTTTCAAATGTTCTCATATAAATGAGGATTCTCATTTGAACATAAATCTATATATATATAAGGTTCATTTTAAAAATATTATAAATTTAAAAGTTTGTAATAATTATAAAATTGACTATGTATTCATTTTTACTGTACTAAAACACTCCATCATTAATGAATTTTGAGATTAGTCCTCACTTTTACACCTCATCTGATCATATATATATATATGACGATTACATCCCGGCATTGGCTGGGCGACACACTTGTTTTGTTATAGTTTTGAAAGATTAACGTTAAATGCGCATCATAATCATAGTAATAGTAGATAGGATTAAATATATACTGGGTGCCACATTAAACTCATTTCCCCAATCCATCCATCTTTTCCTAATACTTTTCTTCTTATTAGTATATATATATATATGTTTTCATATTAAATTAAAGCATGCATATTATACATGCGGGCATTATGCATTCTCATGGATGGTGACAGATTCACCTAACGATTGACTAAAACTGCAACTTTTGAGCTTTCAGTGTACGTGACGGGACTCCATCTCTTGAAATGCCCGTCCCGCAGCAACAAATTAAAGCTAGCTAAGCTGTAGTAAATTAAATTTCAATCATTTACTTAACTGCTAGCTTCAATTCTCGCATCCTATTCCCCTTTTTGCTGTTCTTTTGACTTCTCATCCCCTCCCTCTCCCACGCATGCTAGCTTCAAACTTCGCTTACTTCTGGCGTGTGCGTTTTCCGGCCACTCCCTTTTCGAAGCTTCTTCAATTTAATTGCATACCTAACTAAATAATATAATCCACGTCAAATAATTTTTTTTTTAGTACTATTGACTCTGTTACGATGTAGTATCTGTTCAAAGCTACTTTCTCAACCTACTAAAGCACAAAGAGTCAACCTACTAATTGACATGCATTCAGTACAGGCGATATTGACTTTTTGTGTTTCAATAGGTTAAGAAAGTAGTTATGAATAGATACTGCATTGTAACAGAGTCAATAGTACTCAAATAAATATTATATGTTTAACATGTCTCTCACGTGCGTGACGTTACTGGGCGACTTTTACATGGAATTAATCGGGATGCATTCTATATCAATTAAAAAATTAGACTGATAGTTGAACTGCATATTTATGTTTATAACATATATATATATATATAATATATCCATTGAATAATGAAAAGAAGGTAGTGGTAAAATTGAGAAGATGAGATGCGTGAGAGAGTTGAAGAAGCTAAGGTAAGTGGATCGACATGGGATGGCCAAAAACCGTCAAAAGAATAGTGGGCAGATCAGAATAGAATATGCAGCTGCGAGTAAGAAACTTATCACATGTGTTCACTGTAAACGTGTACGAATCGAAGTGTCAAAATTTTTGGTGGCATGCTTCGCTTTATTTGGCCCCTTAGCTTTTCTTATATCTTTCACCTTCAATTCTCTCCATAACATATATATAATAATGATGTGTCTGTATGTTACATACACTCACGTAATTCACTGTTAAAAGCATCTTAATATTATTTTAAAACTATCAAACTTATATAACTCTTGATGTCATTCAATCGGTGTACAATTTGGGTTTAGCACCTACTACATACTATACATACATTCTAGATATCTGTCATTCATCAAAACTTGTCCTCTTTGATAATTATCCTCTTATCCATTATTTGAGTGCAGTGTACTCAATGTTGTAATAAAAGCTCTAATATGACATTGACGTTCAGAATACATTTTTGTATCAACTACTTTATTAATTCAATAATAAAATATCCCATAAATTATAAAAATTTCCATTTTTTGGGGCAACGAGGGAGATCGGCTAAAATCAAAAGAGTTGGGTTTTGAACTTGTGACTTTCTGGTTACAAATTTGTATCCTTAACTATTTTTGGCTAGAGTTACTCTCATTTTTCAAATTTATTTGTTACTGTAAATTAAATAGCGCATGACATATCATTATAAATTAATAATTAAATTAAAATAATGTCAAATTGTTGTAAATATATTTTGTATTATGGACATTATCTATGTCTTATGTCTAGCCTATTTTGAACTCAAAAAAAAAAAATATCTAGCCTATTTTAATTAATAAATTAAAATAATACCAAATAATAAAATTTGATCTATAAAACACTCCAAACTCCAATTTAATATGAGTTGTCGTCTAATACAAAAGAAACGTACCCTTTTCTCTTTTGTTCGTTTTTAGAAAGTTATAGTTTTGCTTTAATAAAATTATGGGCAGCTGAAAGAGGAAGTAGTCTACTCTATCATCGTCCTAACACGTTCTTGTTTCATTTGATTTGAATGCCACCTTTTAGTGCGGCAGATGCAACTTATAGTAAAACATTCCTCATTTCCTCGTGGCTAAGCTTCTTAATGGTCCTTAGGAGATTTTTTTTTTTTCTTAATTTTTATGACAAGAGATGCCCACAACAATTATTTAAGAGTATGCACGGATAAATTAAAGGTAAACTACACTAAGAAGGGTGTTGACAAGAATCAAAGTTTTAATATTTTAATACGATAATCATATTTCACCCAAACGATCACTCACCCTTTTAGGACAATTGTGCAATTATTGAATGTTCACTTGTTATTTATAAATCTACCTTAATTAGCATGCTTGTCGCCTTATCTTAACTCCTTTATAAATCTACTTAATTAGCATGCTTATCGCCTTGTCCAATAACTCCTCTAGTCCAAATTATATGCAATGGCCGGTTCGAATAACAAAACTTGGCTCAAATTACTTAGTAATTTAATTTTCATAATATTTAATTCAGTATTCACACACGCACATACAACGTTAAAAGTCTATTAAACCAAAAAATCAAATTTAAGAATCATAAGAAGTTATTTTTTAAAAAATAAATCAATAATGAAAGAAGAATTAGTTAACTTCACTATACTAAAAGCATCCCTATCACGGGATATTATTTGGTTTATGTCAGGAAAAGCATCCACACGGCATGAGAGAGAAGACGAGGGAGTGAAAATGGAGCTCTTGCAAATTTAAGTTTTTGGAGCAGTGTTTGTATAGAGAAAAATGTCAGGGAAGTCACGTGTTGTGCACGTTTCGCACACAGCAGGCGCACCGGATAGATTTATTTTTTTAAATTTTTTTTAAAAATCATATATATATTTTTATTTTTTTCCTCCTCATTTTCTCTTTCCTAATCACACTTACAAAAACTCTTCAAAAAACCGCAAAAAAAATCCCCACTGGATACTCTAAGAAATAATGAACATGATTTTCATATCAAAAAGTCACGAACTTAATTCTTGTAAATACTTTTTCAGTCAAGCCTGTTGTATAAAGTCATTCTAGTGTATTTAATCTATATATATATATATATATATATATATATATATATATATATATATATATATCGCAACAAAGGAAGAAGTTAGCAAATTAAAAGAATCTTTCAAAAAATTGCATATAAAATATATAATTGTACCAAATAAATCACAAAATATCTAATTGGACAAGTCACTGTAGACGCACGGGTAGGATGTTAGCTGCAAGATTGCTGTTGGATTGGCTTTGACAAATGAATTAATGAAAATTGATTAAAAATAATTATGATCCGACAGAGATCTCTTATAACATTTTAGCTTGGTACATTAAAATATGCTACTCTTAAATCTTACCATCGTCATTCAATTAAAAGAATTTATGTAACTTCAAATTAGGTAAGTAAGTGAACGTAATTATCATATGTACATAATTATGTATTTAATTATTGTCAATAGTTTAATACTACTTTTTTTTATTGAATTTATTACATAGAGTCTTCATAGTGCGGTTAAAGTTATTAAGTAATTACTTAATTTTGTATTTAAATAACTCTGCTTATTCATTTGTGGGAAAATAACATTTTTCTTCTGAATTATAGGCTTATAAACTTTTTCCTCTGAGTTCTTCACGTATCCACATTTGTCACCTTAATTATTTTAAAAGTGGTAGTCTTTTCCTTTGTTGTTAAATGGACATTTTTACCCTTAAAATAATTATTTCATTTATTTTTCTTTTCCAACAAATTATTGCTTATATGTAGGGATGACTACGGTTTGATTTGAACTGAACCGGACACTATAGCAAATGAACTGAAATAGTAGGGATGGTTCTTGTTACGATTCATAACCGGAAATTAAGATAAAATAAAATAAAATAATTGTTGAATTTAGACTATTTTAAAAATATAAAATATAATTTACAAAAATAAATGAATAAATAAATTTTAAACCTGCGGTTCAAACCGAAACTGGATTCAGTATAAATGCGAACCGAAACCAAACAAATTCGTAAACAGCATTTGTAAATGATACATATGTTCGATTCTGGTTCGCATTTATTCTGATTCCAATTTCGATTTGAACCACCGGTTCAAAATTTATTTATTTATTTTTGTAAATTCTATTTTCTATTTTTAAAATAGTCTAAATTCAACCACTATTTTATTTTTTTCAGTTCTGAATTGTAACAATAACTATCCGTACACCTAATTGTTTCAGTTCGGTTGTTATAGTGTCCAGTTCGCTTCAAATCGAACTGTGATCATCCCTACATATAAGTAATAGTTTGTTAGATAAAGAAAATAAATGAAATAATTATTTTAAGAATAAAATGTCCATTTAACATCAAAGAGAGAAAGTTTATCGCTTTTAAATAATTGAGGGAACAAATATAAATACATGAATAACTCATGAAGAAAAAAATGCTATAAGCCTATAATTCAGGAAAAAAAAGTGTCATTTTCCTTTCATTTGTTTATTTTCTATAAACACTTATGACATTTGCAAAAATAAGATGTTGTGTCAAATCTTACTATTATAGGAATTACTTCGAGGATCTTCTCTTCCCATATATGCGTCATGTGTTGCGATTGTACATCTGCATCTTATTTATGAACAAGATTTTTTTTTTTTGAAGATAAACGTAGCTATTCCATTAATTCATAACATAAAATGTTTACATCCACGATCAATGAAATGGTAAATCATTCCTTACCGTCAGACATAGAAACAACTTTTATAACTATACTATAGAAAACTTGAATCGCAGACTGTTTCATAACTAGGAAGCTATGTTCCTTCAGGGAGCTTAAAGCTTCATCAAAGATCTGGGTCTTCGTCATCATTCTTTTTTGCTCGTTACCCAGGATAAGATCAACACTTGCCGAAACCAAACCAAACTAAACGATTTATGCTAATAAAAATGAAAAGCTCGTGAAAGTAACGAGATGAAAAATGCTTGTGAAAGTAACAAGAGGAAAACACAATAATAGAGAAAATAAAAAGTGGGTAAAGTCAAAGTAGGGTTGGGAGTTCAAAACTACCAACACAAACCCCAATACCTACCTACTATTATTTTATTCAAAGGGAGAAAAAACGGAAGAGGAAGATCTGTGGCAGTGGTCGGAGGCGGATAGAACTGCGACGGTGGTCGGGACGGAAGAAGAGAGAGAGCAAATGTAGAAGGTGACCAAAACCGCTGGCTCAAAGCTCCATTAGAGCTCCGGCCGGAGGCTGGCGGTGGAAGCAGAAGATGAGCAGCACAGAAAGGCATTTGGTTTTAGAGAGAGAAGGGAGGCAGCATTTATGAACAAGATTAATTGAACTTGACTTGTTTAATAGTCTCAAGCAACTTGACTTCTTTGATTGCATAAGTCGAACTTAAATACCATAAAGTGTTTATTTAATAATTCATTAGTCTCAAGTTATCTATCTTGTTTATTATTCATTTTACCTATCTTGTTTTTTTATTTATTTATCAAATTAATTTTGTTCTTTGTTTATTTTTTTTATAATTTTTAAATTCATAACTTTTTGTGTTTAATAGTATTTTTAATGAGGTTTCTAAATATATTAATTTTATATACTAATATTACACTAAATATTGTTAAAAATTGAATTGAAAATAACTTGAATTAAATGTCATTAATCAAACCAGATATATAAAATGAGATGAAGAGAGTTAAAGAATTAAGTGAAGTAATTATATTTAACTGAACACGCAACAGTCTTGAATTAGATCAAGAATAAATATGCCACATGGATTTTCTTATATTCAAATCCTTGAGCATACCATTAGACTAAAATGGTCATTGCACAACAATAGTTTGCACTTAATGACTAAGAAGGTTAGAAATTGATTTTGTGAAAGTCACAAGTCAAAGTAGTTGCACCACAAGAGTTTTGGTTATGGATCTAAGATTAACTTTAAAAAATTACAACATATGGTTATATTTTTGTAAATAATTATTATTTTATTTATAAATTTAATCTTATAACCAATTTAGATAATACAAAACTGAGGTAATAATTAATAATTAATAATTTATGTAAAGAAAATTATGTGAACTTGTCTAGCGATTGAGACTCTTCAGCATATCTTGATATTCTTGTTAAAATTGCCTGGAACAATATAGTGGACATCCTTTCAATAACATTCCTGATAAGCGCGCTTCAAAAAAATTCTTGATTCTTGTGAACATAGAACAGCTGTACTCTAATTAGTCTATGAATAAACCTATAAGTTCATTAATGACCATCTTGCCAAACTCATTAACTTTTTTAATTTTTTTAAATACTACTCACTCTAATGATCATCTTGCCAAACTCATTAACTTTTTTATTATTATTACAATTGTTATTTATTAATGGTCACCTCCACACCGGAATACATTTCACGATTTACTCCTCCTAACACGTTTGGATTTAGGAATAATTAGCAGCTCTGCCTTGTCCTAACACTTCAAACTTGTCCATAGAATACACGGTACAGAGACATTTGGAATCCTCTTCTACGACAGTGGTGAACTGAACTTGTAGACAAAAAGAAGACAAGAATATGGAAGTTTCATCTCAATACAAAGTATTGTATAAAAAGCAATCCATTCAAATTTGAAAGGAAACCTTTTGTAAGAACTAAGAATCAAATTGACAGTGCAAAATTTGTTTGTTACATCAAAAGATTCCTGATATGTGTAATCCTAGTCTGGCAGCATACTACAAGTCTACAACAAAATGCATGCTGCAATATCACCAATGGACTGTTAATGCTCTCATGTAGCTCAAAAAAGCAAAGTGTACATGCCTATGATCCTCTGATTGGGAGATAAGTCAAAATCTTTGTGGGTCTAAAAACTGATTTGACTACTCCAACAGCATAATGCGTTTTGAACTAGTAGAGTTCAGTAAATTAATCTATATTTTTTTTCCTATCCTCAGTGTCAGGTTAATTATGTCAGAAGATAACCAAAACTGTTACCTCGCTGCCTTTGTTAGTATGCAACTCTCTCTGTTAACTAGACGGAAAATATAACAGAAGAGGGTAATCAGTAGCCTATTTCCATGTCACAATGTAAGAATGCCATGGCCACAAAAATTATGGGGATAAAATGATGTGAAATCCATACCCCCAACCTCTTACGCTCTGTGTTCACTAGGCTTCATTTCGGATGATGAAAATGGAGCACAGCATGAAGAAATGTCAATTCCAGCAACCTCCATGGCATTGCAGACCCATTCAGGAACATCGCCTTTGGGGAACTACAGATCAACATTAAAAGTATGAAATCATAAAACAGTTAACTGTAATACTGTAATGGAGGACAAAACATTGTACACCGGTCCAATAAGTTAACCAATTACATATCCTGTGAGGTGAAGAAGTGTTAAAAACTTTACCAAAATCCAGACTACAGCAAAGCCACAAGTGTAGATGTTATAGAAGTCTGCTGGTGGATGGGACATTGGAGAAAGGGAATTCAAACTAAAAATGCTTGTCTTAATCACCCGATTTGATTTATGATCAATAGAAGAAGAGATGCTTATGTAAACACATGCTTGATATTATGATGTTCTGTAAAATAAATGAACAGATATTGATCTCCTGAAGATTGATTACTTAATGTATTAATGCTCATGGCAAAGCTCTAATTTTTCAGCAAGTTCCCCTATGGAGAAAATGAGGTTTACAACTATTTATTGATGAGTAGTATAATAACCTCAAACAGAGACAATGATGCCATTCATACTCCAGAAAAATAGTAATGATACACAACAAAAACAGTTCAATCCAAATAAAATCCACAAAAAGAATATTTCCCATGCATGGAATGCAAGATGGACATATACAAATAAACCGCATTTTGAGTATGAACAAAGAGAGAATATGAGCTGTGTGTTTCCTGTTTCTTTCATTATTCCAAAAACCATAAAATACAGACAACTGAGTAGCGTGTACGAGTGATTACCATTTTCTGCAGAAACTCACAAACAAATCTGCAAGAGAAAATGTGTATTTTTTAAATGATATATAACCAAACATTAAGAAAGAAAACAACCAAACCAGAAGTCAGTAGGGAGTTAAGATAAGCATACTTTGGAAACCATCCTTGAGCAATTGATGAGTGTAGATCTCTGCTCAGCTGCAAAGTTAAAATATTTTACAGTATTTGAGTGCAATGATGAAGGTAAAAGGAAACTCTCTTTTTGCATAGGCTGATACCTTCATCATGTAATATAAGTTATGATATGACAAAAGTTGAGAACCCATGGCATCTTTTGTAACAAGGGAATGAATATAGGCTCTGGTATATTTTTTGCAGACCTGTAGAATGATAATCTCTGAAGTTTAGAATAAAGCATTTGCAGTCAAAATGAGGCAATAAGAATAGTAAAGGAATATACTTATATACCATACAGTCACATGTAGGATCGATGGGACGGATGTCATTAGCCATTGCTTGGTGTTTAAGCTTCAGAACTCCCTGCATTTCAGCCAAAATTAAAGAGGTTATGGAAGACATAACTCAACTAAACTGATTATGGATAATAGCCATATCACCAATCAAGTTGTCACCTCAGGCACCAGAGCTGTGCCAAAGCGAGCGGTGCGAGTAGGATAGACGCAGTCATACATGTCCGCACCCAAAGCACTGCAAACTACAATATCTAGAGGGTATCCAACACCCTGGACCATATAAAAACCAAGGTATCAGAAAATACATCAGAAACAGAAAAATGCAAAATAAATACGGAGTGAATTAGTGAAATGCACCATGACATATCGTGGTTTGTCCTCGGGCAATGCAGCAGTACACTGAGCCACAACACGCCAAAATGAATCTTTATCTTCACCACCCGCAAGACCACCAATAGCATAGCTGTGACAAGTAAATTTTGTTATTCCATTCAATTGTTATCGCTGACCCGCAAGTAAACTAATCCAACTACATACTGGAAAATTAGTGGTCTTGAGTTCATTCTTCCAACAACTATTAGATAACAAGGAAAGGGTAATCAAGAAATAGATAAACAATAGTTAGGGAAAGGGGAAACTTGAAGCAAACCAACCATGACTGCCTCGGTCTTGCTCTCAGTGGTTATAGACTCTTTTAGAAGACTAATAAATACTACTTGTTGGGGCTTGAAATGATAAAATAATATTTGAGCATAATAATTTAAAATTTAATGAAGTTTAAACATACCCAGGCAAATTACGATCCACCAGACCTTTGACACATATATCCCTAATAGGAAAGTAATTAGGTTAGGAAGAATAAATTCATCAATATAAAACATTGATCAAAGAATAGGAATATAGAGGTGATGTCACCTTAACACTGGATCTAAACCACCTTGCACGATGCCAAATAAATTTTGCTCATGCGGTCTTTTGTGAGCTGTTCAATAACATAACCAAGGTAATGTTGTTATTAAACAGAACACAGACTAGAAACAGGAGATTTGCACAAAACACATAAAACTAATGAGGAAATTATACTTATTTGGAAATTCTGAATAAAGTCAGCCTATAAGTTCTCATTAACCGTTTTAACATATTGAAATGTTTTTCTTTTCATTTTTAGCTAAATATACAGTTTAGAACATTAAAAACTTGCTGAGGACTGGAAAGGTTTTTCCTTAAATACAGTTGCATATGATTCAAATTACTGGATATGCATCTGCAAAGTTTGACTAGCCTTTTTGTCTGAAAATGGTTGCTCCCTGTTGCAGATCATTAGATCATATTACCTGCTATGCACCTGTCTATCCAGCGAAGAGTTCGATACATTGCTTCCTCAATTCGTGGACCTGTGATTGTGGTTCTCACAACATCATCAAGAGCCATAATAATATCCGCTCCAATTCTGTTCTGCAATAACAAAAGTGCACAAAAGATACAAACAACAATTATTTAATAGAATAAGAAAAAATGATTTGTGCTGATCCTTTTTAACTCTATAAACAAGTTGATTAAACAGCAGTACACAAATTTGATTTTCAAAGAACATACATATTAGTTTATTAATTCAAGTGATGATAAGAACCTACTTAATTTCAGTATTTGGCCCAGTATATCATGTAAGACAAATGTAACTGGTTTTATGGTCGGTACTCGGTAGTTTTTCTTATAAAGGTTGACTCCACTCCTTACAAAGTTAAAGAAAACTCTTCATGACTTCATGTAACAGGGGTTTTAATAGTGTTTCCCCAAACAAAATGGCATTTTAAAGTTGGCTAGGTCCAAATGCTTGTGAAAGTGGGCACAAAGGACTGCATAAGCAATACAGTCCCCAACTGTAAACTCTATATGAGGGAAGAATGAATTAGCTTCTTAACATGCTGCAGTATGGATTAAAGAATCAATAAATAATACAAAAGAATGTTGAATTGCTGAATGAATCTAATTCTAAGCCTGAGGGAGGTTATCTATAGGGTCTAAGTTTGTTGGATGTTGATTTCCATCTTTCTAGCATAATGTACATACTTGTATTTGTATTGACTCTTCAGGTGTGAGTAGCATTGGTTTCCCATCCACTGGAGACTGCAAAAGGAAAAAAGAGAATTACCAATAACGTAGGAGAAGAAATGGATGCAAAACTTTTAGTTAAAGCTATTGGGGACATCCATGACAATTTTCCAAGGAGTTGCAGCAAAATACATTATTCACTAGCATTAGAGGTTTCTACATGGAAATGATGATTGTGTTTCTCAGTTTTTGTTTTATATCTAGCAACTGTATATATTGTGTGAATGTATAATGTATTCACTCCAAAACAGAGGCCTGAGACATGTATTAAAGCTTGAACTTGAGTTAGTCTCTGTCCTTTCAATCATATGAAAGAAGATTGGGAAAACAACCCTAATTGTTAGTAAAAAGTTTAATAAAACAGGAAATGAATTGTGAAAAAAAATAAAATAAAAGGACAGATAAAATGAACAATATATACCTTGTGATAACTGAGGGGTCAAAAGTACCATTTTCCCCTGTTATTTTGGCATCTCAAGGGGAGGGGGGATGGAAAGTTTTCTAAACGGAAATGATACATTTTAGATTGTTCGCCGTCATTAGAGACTAGGTTTTGCAAGCATAAATAGAGAGAAACAACAAGTTTTTTTAAAAATGTAAACTAGCTTTGTACCTTTGTCAAATCATGATGTTCAACTAGTGGTTCAATTTGAACTGGACTACATAGCTTAGTATTAGAAAGCATATGAGAGAGCAGGAACTACCTGAAAAGTTACACCTTCTTCAGTAATATCAGCCAAGTGCAATAAAGAGACCTGAAATAAGTGATGCACAAATATCGATGTTTTATAATAAAGCCAGGCAAATTAGCAAATATCAATTAAAAAGTAAACAAGCAAAAGACACAAGTAATTAGTATAATAAGTAATACTCCGTAGTAGGCAATTTCTATATCAACAGTAAAAGTCATTAACAATAGACAACCATTTGAAAGCCTCCAGAATCAGTCAGCAAAGCCCTTGGCCAGTTCATAAATTTGTGCAGTCCCCCCAGCTCATCAATAAGTTCAGAAGTAGGGCGTAGAGCCAAATGGTAGGTGTTTCCAAGTATTATTTGGCAACCAATGTCCTCAAGCTGGTTGGTAGTCAAGCCTTTTATAGTCCCTGTAACCCAGAAATATAGAAATCCATGTACTAGAGGTCATGAATGAGTGCTAATTTGCTAAATATAGTACTTTTAGGAATAAAGTTATATATATACCGGTTGAAGAATCTGCTCAAGTAGGTTAAAAAAAATGAATAAGACAAGTGCCATATTTGTGGTTTCCAAATTTGTCCTTATTCATGAGTATAGAGTAATCAAACATATAAATTGGTTTTTAAGAATCTTAAAATATTGCAGTTGTCACAGGATGATTTTGTTATCTACTGATTTTTCTCAGCCAAACAGATGTATGGTGTTTGTTCACACCAAACAAGCTGTGTTGGGACTCCAGAGTTAAAGGATTGATGAAACTTCACTAAGGATGTATGACCCACGCCTTTTTCTTTATGGCCAACTTATTGGAAAAACAACAATAGAATAATGCAAATTATTTAATTGTTGGAGATATAATTCATGTGATTGTCATTCTATCAGTAAAATTCAGATTAATGCATTCCGACCTTGCGTTCCAACAGGCATAAATAGAGGTGTTTGGCACACGTAATGAGGGAGTGTGAGACGAGCTGCTCGGGCACGATTGAACTTCCCAAGAATCTGAGCCAGAAAAATCATGTCAGGGACCAAAATTATGACAAAAATTTACAATGTCAGTCAACATCAATACCATACATAGTCGTAACATATATTATTATTAATAATTTTTTAATGATACTTTGTGTAATCATGTATGAACTATATAATTGTACGAATACAATTGCCACTAATGTCAATGGATACTTTATTTAGATAGCATGCATCCAGCACCATCAATCATAATCAATGTCAAACTACTAAACTTACGAAACATCGAATAGATATACCTCAAACTGAAGAGCCATTGAACACTTGCTGCGCTCCGCCATCAGTCTATATCCCCGGCTACAGCAACAAATTTTACAGTATTGAGCTAAAAAAGCATAAACATAAAATTCTACACAACAAAATAATGAATGTTAACTTGAGAGAACCGATCGAAGTACAAACAAAGGTTTCGGCGCGAGTGTAATGTGGACGTTTTAGACGAAAACATAAAGCTAAGAGGTGAATGAATACTTGGAAATGCTTACGGATATAAGCGGAGACGGCGGCCGCCAAGGGCAGAAGTGCTCAGAGTTCGAAACTTGAATGGATGCCCTAAATTTAGCATGGCGCGCCGGCCATGGTCAACGTTACTTGCCAATTTATATTGCAGTCTTGGGAGGCGTCACCAAAACTGACAAATTTATATTTTACTATCTAATTTTTGAGTACGATCTATAAATGAATTGAAGCGATATCAAAATGGTACGGAGTACTAACTAAAAGTGAAAACATTTCCTTTATAAACATATTAAAATTAAGGTCACACGTGAGACCGTCTCACGGATCCTTATTCGTGAGACGAGTTGGGTCGAGTCAAAATACCGTGCAAATGTCATACTTATATGCTCAAATATAACACTAATCAATAATACAAATTTTGTTACTTATAAGAAAAAAAAGTAATACATTTTTCATAATAAGTAATGTTGACAAGTGCCCTTACTTATAAGGTCAAATATAATACTTTTGAGGAAAAATATCATACTTTTGAGGAAAAATGTCATACTTTTAAGGAAAAATATAATACTTTTAAATCGAAATGTAAAAGTATTGTATTTTCCCTTAAAAATATTACATTTACCCTTATAAGTAACAAAAATTTTATTTTTGATTAGTATTGCATTTGAGCATATAAGTATGACATTTGTGCATATAAGTGTTACATTTGCATCTTGAACCGACCCGTCCCATGGTGAGACGGCTGCTTATTAAATTTGAAAGTTGTATCTTGTATGCATTATTCTTTCTGTCCAATTTTATATGCATAATTTAGTTAATAAATCTGGACTAAAACTATTTACTTTTAATATTTTTTATAATTTTTAATTTATTATTAATATATACCGTTTATATATTGGGAATTTATATTAAATGTAATATTAAAAACACAAAAATTTAAATTTATAATTTATAAAAAAAAATAAAGAATACAAATTAATTTAGACCAATAATTAATAAACGTGACAAATTAATTTAAACAAATAGAGTAGTATAAATGAATTTTAATTCCACGATTGAAAATTTGGAATGTCCCACATTGAGTGCCTTTTGCAATGGGAATTTTGATATTTTGGTGTTGACATATTTGGATATTATATAGTTTTGATTTTCATGAAAATGCAAGTCAACAAATTTTGAAGAAGGTTAAGAGGTTTGGAATATTACAACAAAATATATGAATATAGTTTTTTTTCCTTCCAATATACATTTAATCATAAATCAAATCATCACAAATAAAATTGGAGAAATATGAGAGTAGATTCTCGAATTAATAGGTTTACCAAACAAGTTAGTTGCCTAATTAGTTAATTATCCATTTAAAGCATACTAATATTGACAACCTCACACGTATAACAAATGCAATTCTTGATTACCGTATTTATAAGATAAATCAACAAGTCATTGCATAATGAAAGATTATTGTTAAGCTGAATAATTCAGGTGGCTCCACGATCAAATTAACATTGGTCAAAGTACAATATGCTAGCCGGCCTATAAGTACAGTAACAAGCATAGTTGTGAATAATTGTTGGGGGTGGCTGTTCGGTTTCACTTGTATGGTTGATTCTGCTATAAATATCACAACAAAAAAACATGAGCAACATATCATGGGTTTTTTTCCTCATTTTTATACAATTTTTCTTATATCCACACATGTACATGACACCTACAACTTATGATGCACACAAACTCCTACGATTTTTTTTTTAATGTTTCATAAATAGTATTTCATATTATATATTTTACTTATAAAATGATGAAATTCGCGTACATATAAAGAGGACAATGCGACTAATTGTTATACTAAATTAATATTTTTGCAAAGAAAAAAGTCGCATCATACTAATAGTTCCATCAAGTTGTGGAAATACCTAAATGTACACATTAAATACTTCAAACGCAAAGCATAGAATTCACATTAGTGTGGCATCAATTAAAATGTTACATGTCACCTCAACACCAATTTGTTTTAAAGAGTTACAACATGTATCTATAACTTGCTAAAAGTGTCACTTGTACTATTTAAACAAGTTGTATGAATTTCGCTTTTTTTTGTTTGAAAACACAAGTTGTATGATTTAGTTGGGGTCTTGTTAAATAGAGATGGTTAATTACACTAATATAAACAATTGAATGATTTATTTGGCTCATTTTTTTATTTTTTAATATTATTTATTATCGTGATGGACTTAAAATACGTTAAAACACATATTCACTTGATATAATATATTAACTGAGATTCTCAAATCTCATAATAAGAAGGCCATTGAGTCATTGCGTTTTCATAGTTAATAGATTAATAAATTACTTATATTTTTGAATTATACTCACTTGTTAACCCCTACTCATATGACATGTTTGATTTGTTTTAAAAAGTGGATCACATTTGTTATTCAAAAAAATCGTATTAATGACATCACATGGTGAAATATCAAACAATTTGTGTAATGATATGAGTTTACCACAGTCACTATCTAATGGAGCGCACGAGGTAAGCCATCAATTCTATGTAATAGCATACAAGTCACACACGAGAAATTAACATACTTAGCAATAATCAAATTTGTGACATTCTAATACGATAATCATGCTCCATATACTCACCCACCCCTTTAAGAACTAATAACAATGCTAAGCTAGAGTATGATGATGGTGTTTTATTCTCATACTTTTGCATATAAACAGATGTTATGGGTGTGAGAAAAGATGGAGTTTTATCGTACCATTAAATATTTTATTAAAATAGTTAGTGAATAAAGTTGTCAATTATTAGGAAATCCGTTATCATATTTGTCTATGTGGAGTGGTTCATCACTCTCCATGACTTATTTGATGATGTTTTGATGATGGCTCTTGATGATTAATGAAGTTCTCAATTTGTTTTTTTTTTTTAAATTAAAATAATGGAAGTTCATATATCATTTTTAAATTATCATAATACTCATTGTACTGATGCGAAATTGTAGATTGTAGTTAGGTTATCAAACCCGTTCAACGGTTCGGGTTCACCCGCATTTCGGGAGTTGGCCTAGAGGGAATCATCACGGAATTGAATCGAGATTTTCTCATAATTATTTTTCATAAAGATAGCTCACTTGCCACTTGAACTACTCCATTAGGTTACAGTTTATGTTGACGTGATGATTAAAAAAAATACGCCTTCATTTCCTGCTTGGAGACGAAGAAGTTAATACTATTAATGTTCGGCGAGAGATGAACGCAAAGGAAGGCTGAGTCTTTCCTATATATACATTTTTTAAAATTTATTTTATTTAAAATGAAAAGGGCAATTAACATAATAATACATAGACAAAAAATTGTGTGAGGCTGTCTAACACAATTGTTGCCCTAATACATAAGAGTGATTATACATGTACTTTCAATTTTTACTCTCACTTTCTACTCATTATGAGTTGGCTTGCTTTGATTGCTCAATTTAATAGGGGATTATGGTGTTTATCTATTTTTCTTTCTTCTATTCAATTTAAATGCAAATGAAAGTAAAAGTTGTGTGTAAGTTTTCGAAAGTACATAGAAATATATATATATATATTTTTTGAGAACTACATAGAAATATTTTTATAATACATAAAAATTAAGATTATATATAGGATGTACCAAAAACTAGTTATACGACAAGAGTGCGTGCCCCACTCTGACAGTTCAAACCAAGGCCGTGTGCCCTGCAAGGCTGCAAGTTGCATCACGCAATTAAAACGCAACACCTTCACTGGCTAACTCATGTATTCGATTTGACCACCCTCATTAGTCATTACTTAGATCTCTGCTCCCTTTCCCTGGAGTTGAACCGACGAAGATGCAAGATCAAAACACCGAACCCTAATTAGATTGAAGTTTTATGCACATTTTACCGGCTGGAAGAGCTCAAGGAGTAGGTATGAACATACTGTCAATATGATTTCGGTCAATCCGATTCTAAAAAAGCGGAGGCTTTTCTAATTTGCTTCGGTTCTCGAAGTTATTTGCAGGGACTGGGCAGTTGTGTTTTGACAACTAGAGTTATTTGGCGGGGATTTGCAAGATGCAGCACGTTCCTGCTACAATAGAAGACCAACTGACGATCAAGGCTATCAAGGAAGAATGCCCCTGGGAAAGTCTTCCAAAGCGGCTTCAAGCTTCGTTGAATTCCAGAGAAGAATGGCATAGAAGGTTTACTTCTTTTTTATTTATTTTTTATCAATATTAGTGCAGAAACATTTATGATCAAATTTATATTGATGTTGTCTGCACTAGCGGATGGATGCTCTTTAATCAGCAAGTTTTAAAGATATCTAGCTTGAACGAAGGAGAAATGACTAGTTCTTTAAAATTTGCTGTATTTCATTAACAGAAGGGTAAAATAGAGCTAGCTTGAACGAAGGAGAAATGACTAGTTCTTTAAAATTTGTTGCATTTCATTAACAGAAGGGTCAAATTTGTTGTGTTTGTGCAATGCAATCAAGTTAGAGGCCTACAGTCCTGGAGTATACATGATAGGATGTTAGAATGACCTGGCTGAAACAAACCTCGCATACTATGTCTCTTACCAAATTTGGCAAAGGAATGAAATGCTCATCCACTACTCTCAGGTCTCTGGTGGTTAAGATGATGGAAGGATTTAAAATATTGTAGCTACTTTGGCATTTTGATTGAAGAAATAGTATTCTAGATATTTAATAAGCCAGGATATGAAGAACATATTTGATGTTTACTGATTTTTTACTATGAAACCTTCACACGTAGTGGAGGTATTCTCTAATAACTTTGATTCATATTTAGATAGGGTTATATTTGCTATTTGTAACTAACTAGGTTGTTATGCAGGATAATCGAACATTGCATAAAGACGAGGCTCCAATGGAACACGTGTTTTGCTCGAAAAGTATGCAGAGAAAGTGAATACTATGAAGAACTGATGCGTTATCTGCGAAGAAATTTAGCGGTGTGTATTATGTGGAAGGTTTTCTTGCTCTTCTGTTATTTGAAAGTTGTAAAGAGTGCTTCCTACTTAAATTGATAACATTTACTAATGTTATTGGTTTCATACATTTATGTATTCTCATTTGCTAGAGAAGCATGTGCTAGCAGCATAGCATGCAATTCTTTTCACAATTTTCTCATTTTTCAGATCATAATAGTTTGTTTTGTTTTATGACTTTTATCCAATACAGAATAGAAATTACAAATGTTTCCCCTTTCTAAATCGTGCTGCTGGTTGTAACTTTTATAAGAATCCTTCTATTTAATGTTCACATTCAGGGTGACATATAATGAGGTTTTTCTATGGCATGAGAATCCTTGTGGTGACATTTCTTTTTAGCATGGCTGTACTCATAGAGTCATAGGGATTAAGTTAACTATTACAAGATATCAGATTATTTGACTCACTCCTGTTAAAAGTCAAAACTATTTATATCTCATTCATTGATATTGACACAGAGTGTTTTTTTCTGAGGTTAAACTCAAGCAATCCATGTTCTTTATGTGGTTGCAGTTGTTTCCATATCACCTTGCGGAGTATGTTTGCCGCGTGATGAGGGTGTCTCCTTTCAGATACTACTGCGATATGATATTTGAAGTCATGAAAAATGGTATCACTTCCTTGCTTGTAATTTTAAATGGTTTTACAAGTTCAGCAGTTTTGCAGTCATAATTCTATGTATAAGGTTTTCCAGGGTAGTGGTTACTCAAATCTCCTTCCTTGGCTTTGGAGAGCAATCTGCAACCTAAGGTGTGAAAAATAGCACTTTAGCGCTGCTCAGTCCCATAGTTGTTGCTCTCTTTCTCTCTCTTTTTATTTTTATTTTTTTATTTTTGAGATCAACTCAACTCAATTAAGCCTATTCCCAATCCAGATAGGTTGGCTTTATTTCCTATGATGATATCATAGAAAAACCGTTAGCACCTACAAACTGCATTGCATATAAAGTTTCTCAAACAGCCCCTTCATTCAAGTTAATTGTACAAAAAGGTTAAATTGAGGACTCAATTAAGGCTAGTATTTGAAATTAAATGAAACTGATAATTAAGGCTAGTATTTGTGTTTCAAATGAAAGTGTCAATTTTACTAGAACCACTAAAGTTTGTGCTAATTCCTTTTAGTCTCCCTCACATTTCAAATATTATACCTATTTCCTTTAGTAATAAGTGTAACTGTGTAAGTCCTCTGTAGTGAGTGAGTTTTTTTCATTGCTGTTAAAATTGAGTGATTGAATGCTTTGGGGTGGGGGTGAATAGCCACCATTTGCCGGTTTAGAAAAAGCTAATATATAAAATCAAAGAAATAATGTATTGATTGTATTAAATATTAATTAATAGTAATGTAATGCACACATTCTAAGAGAAATACAGATGCTTATATAAGAACATAATGGGTCATATAATGAGCTAAACTTAGGGTTACACTCTAGTGTTTCTATATTTCAACATTCAAGCTAGAACTTCCAAGCTTGAATTAAGACAATACTCCACTTTACTCAAAACTAAATAGGAAGGTAAACTCATTAGATGTGGCTAGAGGATGATAGTGTTGGTTGTGAATAGTCTTTGAATCATGAAATTATGCACAACCCTTGGGAGTGAAGATGAAAGTGCCAAGAGACGTAGAGCCTCGAAACAACGTGGCAGTAGAAGTACTCTAGGACTGTAGGACATGGCATAAAAAAGAAAGACTTTGGGGTCGTTTACTAACTTGGAAAAATGGAGAAATGAAGGAGTGGAAGAATGGAAAATGGAAAACTTGTTTATTAAAATCATTCCTCCAAAATAGCTTTCCATCTCCATTCTTCCATTCTTGTAGGATTTTGGAGAAAGAAAATTCCAAGTTCTCCAAATGGAGAAATGGAAGGAAACACGCGTGAACAATAGCATTAATGTGAGGTCTGTAGATCGATTCCTCCTGCGCGCGCCTAGTATTACCTTTTGTTAATCTCAATTTTCCTTCTACATTGAGGTCCGCATGGTTCATGCCCTTACTTATTATTATTATTATTATTATTTTTACTATCTTTATTATTATTATTATTATTATTGTTATTATTATTATTATCTTTATTATTATTGTTGTTGTTGTTGTTGTTGTTATTATCATTATTATTATCTTTTTATTATTATTATTATTATTATTATAATATTATTACTATCTTTATTATTATTGTTATTATTATTATCTTTATTATTATTGTTATTATTATCATTATTATTATCTTTTATTATTATTTTTATTATTATTACTATCTTTATTATTATTATTATTAATATTATTATTATCTTTACTATCTTCTTTATTATTATTATCTTTATTATTATTATTATTATTGTTATTATTATTATTATTATCTTTATTATTATTATTATTATTATTGTTATTGTTATTATCATTATTATTATCTTTTATTATTATTATTATTATTATTATTATTATTATTATTACTATTATTATTATTATTTTTATCTTTGTTGTAGAAATGTACAAATGCTATATGGATGATTGTATTTAATAAAATAAAAAAATTAGAGAAATGAAAAACTGAAGGAATGGAGAAATGGAAAACTGGAGGAATGGAGAAGAAAAATTGGAAAAATGGAGAAATGGAGAAATGGAAAACTGAAAATGGAAAAATAGAGAAATGAAGTAAACGACCCCTTTCCTTTTAGGTGAGGTAGAGGAAGCATGACAAGAGTAATGATAAAAGCATAGGAGGGATTTGTTTGTTACCATACTGATTAAAGGCAGAAGTTTTGATGTTGACATGCTGGATAGATGTGGAAAACATTCAAATTTCATTAGTAATACTACTACTACTAATAAAGCTAAAAAGGGATCTGGTAAATTTTGCCAAAAGAGATTTTCAGAGGTGGTATCATGCTCTGTGTGGCGAGACTGAAGTGCATGATAATGTCACTTGTGGCAAATGAGATCCCCGACGACCGGAATAGTGCTTTCTACAATGACCGTGACTAACAAAATTTGGGATATTGTAGGGTTAGGCTTTGATACCATGTTGAAATTGAGTGATCAAGTGCCTAGCAGGTGAAGAATAGGCACCACTTGTTCAGAAGAAGCTAATATATAAAATAAAAAAAGAAAATATTAATTATATTAACAGTAATATAATGCACACATTTTGATTGAGCTACACATGCTTATATAGGAACATAATGGGCTAAGCCTAGTGTTTCTATATTTCAACAACTCCCACTCATAGTTACTCTTTCATATTTTTAAACTAGGATTTGGTTACTGCTGTGGTGTAGGCTTGTAGCTCTGTCAAAATGCTTGGTGTAGTTGTTATCATTTGCCTATTGCAGTAGTTCAAGAAGCTCTAGCTCATATATGCTTTAGGAGATTATCTTCACGAATGGAATTTCTTATTTATTCTGGGTCCCTTAATTAATTTTTTTTTTGATTGTTTTCCTCATTTTCATTTGCGTTTCCCCAAGTGTTTTACTTTTTATTTTTATTTTTATTTTATCAAGGAACTATACTTTAGCTCATCCAAAGGATTAGTTCCTTAAACATATCGTGGGTCATATTTATCTCCAATTAACTCAGTTTTAACTTTTAATTAGTTCTCTAATATTTTTGTCATATTGGGACATTGAGTGCAGAACAACCTTATGACAGCATCCCAAATTTTAGCGCTGCAGATGCCTTGCGGCTTACTGGGGTCGGAAGAAATGAATTTATTGACATTATGAACAAGTGCAAATCTAAGGTATTCTCTGAAAAAATCTGGCAGTCTAGTCTATACTTCAATTCTTCACTGTGCTTATTTTGGTACAACAAAGGGGAATAGGGATTGAATTTGAATCCTCCTACCTAGAGTGATAGGCTTATGCCACTAAGACTACAAGGTCTTTGAGCTTCGCTTGTGGCTATTTGATAGGGATGGTTCCTTTTTACTGTATTTGTAGTTGGATATGGTGCTATTTTTATTTTTGTAGCACTATTTATAGACTTGAAGAACAGTGATGTATGTGCAAAGAATCACCGTTCAAAGAGGATGACTGACTATCAAAAAGGAAAAAGGAAAAATATTTCAAGACTACAACTTTTCTTGAAGGATGACTGACTTGATACACTTTGGCTATTTGCTCTTTGAGAGTTTATTTTCCTGTTTTCTTTATTCATATTTTTTGATTATGTGAATTTCCAGCCTTCGATAATGAACATGGTCTTGTTTCACATCCTGCTAATGTTTGTTTACATGGAACTAGATGTTTTGGCCTTTAGAAAGTGTTGACCTTTTCCATAGGTTGAATTCACATATCCCATTTTTTTAGCATGTAGCATGATACCAAGAGATGGTGGCTTTTCTTATTTGCCTAATTTAGTTCCTATGATTTTGGAGCTTCACAGAAAATAATGTGGAAGCTGAATAAATCAATTGCAAGAGAACTATTGCCTACTCAAGCAGTGGACTTTGTTATTGAGCCATGGTGGGGAGTTTGTCTTGTCAACTTTACTTTGGAAGAATTTAAGGTTAGGTGCTATGTATTGGATTCTTCTACAAATCTAGGAAAAGTTTCTTAACATTCATGAGTAATTAGTTGGGTAATAATACTTCATTTTTCTGTTGTTTTGATTGAGATGGAATGTGGTTTCTTTTTCATTGTTTTTTTATTTTTTATTTTTTATTTATAAAGAAACTGACAGAAGAAGAAATGGCAACAATTGATAAAATATGTAAGGAGGAAGTGAATTCCTTCATTCTTTTTGACCCTGAAGTGATAAAGGGACTTCATCGAAGGGGACTGGTCTATTTTGATGTTCCTGTCTATCCCGATGATCGTTTTAAAGGTAATTTGTATTCTTCAGATTAGTGACTTAGCGTCTGGTGATATTATTTCTTGTATTATCTGATTCACCATTTCCTCAGAAAAAATTGAGGTTTTGATGACTTGACAAGAAACATTTATGCCTTGTGTGGCCTCTTGTCTAAACCAGCAGTATCAATTTAATTATCATTTAATGGATATTGGGCTACTGGCCACTATATATTGCTTCCTATCAAACTTCATTGCCAATCAAATTTAGAAACACCTGTATCTCTTGCAAAAAGAGTTGATTAATCTTCATGGGCGTTCTTATTTATATGTTAGAAAAGCTTTTATAACTTGCTTATAGCAAGCTTAAGTGCTTGAGGCTTTTTAAAGGGTTCTTAACAGAAAATGACTTTTAAGTTCTGTTCTCAAAATTGTTTCAAACAAAAAGCTAGCATGCAATTCACTCTTTGGTTTATTCTATTAAAAGTGGGACTTATAATAATTACACTCTGATAAGAGTGAAAGTTTCTATCTGAATTGGTTGTTTCATGTTTTTTTTTTTTTTTTGTTAAATCCTTGTAATCACAAAGTAACTATTTAAAGTTTGGAATGTTCTTAAACAATGTGTTTCAGTTTCCAGGCTTGAAGGATTTGTTTCAAATAGGGAGCAATCCTATGAAGATCCTATTGAAGAGTAAGCTCTTGTACTTAGCATAGTAGTTCTTTTATTTATGTGTTTTGTCACTAGAGAAAGATAATTGTGATGTTGGCTACTTTCTGCTTCAGGTTGCTCTATGCTGTGTTTGTGGTATCTAGTGAGAATTCAACTGTTGCTGAATTGGCTGCAACTTTACAGGCTGAACTCTCTCAGCTTCAGGCTGCTGCTTCTTTTGCTTGCCGATTAGGTTGGGCAATAAAACTATTAGATCCAGCAAGTATTCTTCATGACTCAAATGTTGCTGGCTCACCTAAAAGTATACTCAGTGATGAGGACGATGGTTCTCGTGCTAGTTTGGGCTCTGCATATGTTCCCACTGATGGCAGTGCCTTCCAGCAAGGAGATGTTCCATTGACAGAAAATCAAAGCATGGCCTCTGGTTATGCTCGTGTGGCCTTTGTTGTGGATGCTAATATAACATCTTATCTTATGATGGGATCCATCTCACCAGGTTTTCCTCTTTCCTCTTTCCTCTTTTTTTTTTTTTTTTTTCCTCCCACCCAACTCCCAGCCCTTAAAGTTAACACCATAATATCTATTACTTTGTTCTATGTGACTCTGTGGGGTAAATTCTGTCAATTGGGATTTCCTCATCTACTGCAAAAACTTTTCTTTAGTTTGAGTGAACTTATCTTCATCATGCATATGTAAGTATGAAACGATCTTTTCACGTAGCTTTTGAACTAGAAATCTTCACTGACCTGGAGAAAACATAAAATTCAAACTGCATCTTAGTTGCTTCAATTTAAAACATATTGACAGTTTCCTTAGTTTCACTATGATGCTTAAAAGTTATTTGAGTTATAGTTGAAGACATTGACAATTGTATTCTTTAAGAAATAAATGTCATATGGAATTTATTTATTGTTAATGAGCATTCTCTTGCGGTCTTGCCATGTTCATCCTAAGGTTTTCAAAGCACTTGGTGCCAAGAAGGCATTTGACCTGCGTTCTTCAGTACTACCCTTCATTTTTCAATGTACCATCTGGGAGTTTTGGAGTTGGGGGAGGCGGAGTTTGTCATTTGTCAGAGCTCTTAATATGTGATGTCTGGTATCAACCAGAGCCAGAACATAATCTTTTATTTGAGGATGTTCAAATATTTTTTTTTCCTTTTGTTCTCTGGACAGTCTGCTAGTCTCTGTGCTTCTGCTAGTCTCTGTGCTTTCATTAGGCACAATTCCAACTATTGAATATAAGTAATTTGTGTTTTCTAAATACATATTTTGCCACTCAACTTTTATACAGGTCTCAAGGATCATGCAGTAAAACTATATGAAGCTGGAAAACTTGGCCATGCAAGCATTGCTGATCTCTGCAAGGATTTGAGCACACTTGAAGGAGCAAAATTTGAAGGAGAACTGCAGGAGTTTGCCAATCATGCGTTTAGTCTCCGATGTGTTTTGGAATGTCTAGCTTCAGGTGGGATTAGACCTGATGATAGGGAAAATGATGGCATTGTATCTTTTACAAATGGGGAAGCCACTATCATGGAAACAGGAACTTCAACGAACAAATCAGGGTATCTTGCTATAATAGAATCTGGAACAAATGCTGATAATTTTGTTCATTCTGGAGCATCAAATGAAAATGCAGATGCTGATCAACCTGTTGATGATATTCTGTTAGGAACAAAACCTGAAGAGATTGATAACTTTGCTGGGGATACTAGATCGGAGATTAATTCCCAGAATGAGGTGAAATCAACATCTAGTGAAGGTCTAGATGTTTGGAAGGGAACAGTGAAACTGAAAAAATATCGAGTAGATATTCTTCGTTGTGAAAGCCTGGCTGCTCTTTCACCTGCAACATTGGATTGCTTATTTATTCGTGACTATGACATTGTTGTATCCATGATTCCACTACCACCTTCTTCAGTTTTACCTGGACCAAAAGGTCCTGTTCATTTTGGACCTCCCTCCCATTCCTTCATGACACCATGGATGAAATTGAGCCTCTATTCTGCTATGGCTAGTGGACCTCTATCGGTTGTTTTGATGAAAGGGCAGTGTTTAAGAATGCTCCCTGCACCTTTAGCTGGCTGTGAGAAGGCCCTTGTGTGGTCATGGGATGGATCTTCTGTTGGTGGGTTGGGGGGGAAGTCTGAGGGGAATTTAGTCAAAGGAAGTGTACTCTTGCATTGTGTAAATTCCCTTCTCAAATGTTCAGCTGTACTTGTGCAGCCGCTCAGTAGAAATGACCTTGATGAATCTGGAGAAATTGTAACCATTGATATCCCCTTACCATTGAAGAACTCTGATGGTTCAACGGCTAACATAGGGGAAGAGCTGGGACTGCACTCTGACAAAATTTTAAATTTGAACATTCTGTTGACTGATCTGGCAAATAAATTGAACCTTTGGAGCCTTGGCTATATTCGCTTACTAAGACTTTTCAAAGAAAAAGTTTCTGAAAGCTTTGCAGATGATGATGGGAAATATGAATGGGTTCCACTTAGTGTAGAATTTGGTATTCCGCTATTTAGTCCAAAATTATGTAATTATATTTGTAAGAGAGTAGTTTCATCGCAATTACTCCAAACAGACTTATATAATGAGCATCACGAGGCCATGCAAGGGTTAAGAAAGAGGTTGCTAGATGTGTGTGCTGAGTACCGAGCAATAGGTCCAACAGCAAGACTACTGTACCAGAAAGAACAGCCTAAGGAATCAACTAAACAGCTTATGACTTATGCAAGTGGAAGGTGGAACCCCCTTGTGGACCCCCCTTCTCCCATTTCTGGGAAAACAGTTGAACAACAGAGATTTAAGCTTGCTAACAGACAGCGATGCAGAACAGAAGTTTTGAGTTTTGATGGCAATATTCTAAGGTGCATCTTATAATTTTTGTTTTTGTAGCTGGTTTGCCTTTGCTTTATTTAATACATTGGGCATATATTCCTGTGTCTGCATGGTTTATTAATGAGTTGTTCTTTTGTCTTTGTGGCACTTTTTCTTGGCAAGTACGCACTAGTGCCTCAATCACCTCATGAAAAAAAAAATCTTGGAAAAAGAAGAATGCTTTACTTGGAAAACCTTTTGTAGTGTAAAAGCCTTTCCAATGTTTAGTTAATATTGTCAGAAATAGTTATATACTGTTATGTTTAGAGGGGGGTGGTTTTGGAATAAAAATAGGTGAAAACATTCATAAAACATTTTGCACCACTTTTAGGGTGTTACAGGTTCTATACCTACAAGCATAAAAGTGACTTTTCAGTTATGTCTATTTTATGGAGTGTACTAGTTTTGAAATCTAAAATATAATTCAAAAATGTGGAGATTGTCAAAGTAGAACTACACTACAGTCGAAATATGAATCATATGATAGTCTGACCCTAAGAAAGATATGTTAAGCATGGTATTGGCAATAAAACCCTCTTCATATGTAATCCATTTACTATTTCAATTGCATGCAAATCTATTCAATATTTCAACTATTGCACCAAGGTGGTGAAATTTCTAACCACCAAGACTGAATTGATTTTGCAGATCATATGCTCTAACCCCTGTTTGCGAAGCTGATACCAGACTACTTGAAGACTCTTCCCAAATGAATACTATTGAGTCAGATGATGCCAACAGTAAAGAAGTGATTCATCCTGGTGTAAATATTTTATTTGATGGGTCCGAGTTGCGCCCTTTTGACATAGCTGCTTGTTATCAAGCTCGTCTACCTGTCTCTTTGATTGCTGAGGCATCAACACGTTCAGCAGTTAAATAGGGTATCAGATGGGATTCTTGCCAATACCCTCATGTCTTGGGAATAATTTGCTTCACCACATTACTCTGTTGCTGATTGTTGGCTGCATTTTTTTTTTTGGGTTGACATGATGCAAGAGTCAGTACAGATGCTGAATTAAATATTACAGAGTCTGTTTCTTCTGTTGTTTGTATTCTGTGCTTTCCACCAGATGCTCTATAGTCTTCTATTAGATACTCTATACTATTCAATTACTCATTATTGGTATGATTCCTTGTGTTGTGCCGGTTTCTTCTCCTCGGAGGCAAGAGCCTGACTCTGTTCTTTAAAACCTTGTAGCAATTGATTGATTTTATATTTTTAAAAACTTTATTCTCGGTCATACATAACCAAACATCAATGTTGATAATCATTTCAATTTCACTAATACTACTAAACATGCAAATTATTTTTATCAAAATCTATTACCATTACCAAGTATTTGATTTTTATTTTGATTCTTATGTGCGAACTAAAGATACCTAAGTGTTTCATGTTTAGGGAGATCATGGTTTGAATGAAAGTAAGATGAAGTTGCAAAACAAAATGATCATTAAGGAATGTGGTGAAGAGGAGAGCAAGGAAGATGTTTTTTTTTTTTTGGTATGGGCAAGGAAGATGATGATTAAAAGTGAAACTGAATATAAGGAAATGAAAGATGATGTGGTGAAGGTAACCACTAAAAAGAGCAAGAAAGAATTTTTATTTTGATTCCGAAATATATATAATGAACAAACAAATATTAGAATGTGAAATTCTCTTGTTTTTGGCTTCAAGAGAAGCGAACCAAACGCTCCCCAAATACATTCATGAAATGTTAAGGTGTCACGTGACAATCGGCCTAATCGAGATACTTGCGAATTTGATCGGAGAAATACGTGTCTAGGGCCTCGAAAGCGCGATTCTCACGTCACCGTGCACGTGGCGGACAAAGGAAAATAACTTTCCCCCGCTTTCATGCCGCTCTACTACACAGAGCATGAACTGAAAATCTGTAATACAAAGGTGTCAAAAGTAAATACGGAGTAAAACTCATCAGCGTAAAAGCAAAGAAGTCTCTTCCAATAAACTGTAAGTACAAAAGGAAAAATATATATATATATATCGCTACAAAATACTTGGGAGTACAGTTTCAGATTCCCTACACGAAAATATCTATTCCTACAGTTTCCAATTGATGCTCTGATTCCATTCCAGAATCAATCGAGAGCATAAAAATGCCGTCGACGATGCATCGTCTTCCTCCTCCTCCTACTTTGAGTAATTTCAATCGTCCCTTCTTCACACCATCTAACGCATCTTTACTCATGGGGTAACAATTTTACTGGTAGTATAGTTTGAATGTAGAAATGTTTAATTGTTCTTTGCTTTTTTTTTTTTTTTTGACTGTTTTAAATAATTTTGTGGACAGTGTGAAGTGGAGTAGAAAGGCTTCATCAGAAAATTCTGGCTGGAGGTTTCTCAGTAAGGTAAGCGCGAAGATGATGCTTATCATTCAGTTAATTATCTGAACATTAAAATCATAATCGCGTATACATGTGACTTTTTGGATTTTGGTTTTGTTTAGGCAGGGGATCGTCGCAGGCGTAAGAAGCTTAACGTATTTGCTCGTCGAGCTGAAGAACAGCGTCTGATCGAGGTACATTCCCGTCTTCATGAATTACAATATATATTACGTGCATATTTACGGTTGTATTGATTTGGCGTTTTGAATTGAGAAACAGTTGCTCTAAATTGCTAATTCTGTTAGCTTGGATGTCATATATGTATTTTATAATGGAAATTTCACATCATTTTGTGTTTCAAAAAAGTTACACAGATAGCTATCTCAAGTGTTCTCTCTTAATTGATCAGTTTTTGTAATTGCAATCATGAGTTTGAGTTATGCAGCAGTAGCATGTAAAGAGTGTATAGCAGCTAAAGTAATATATTTGTGTTGAAGCTAAATGCTGTCCTCCAATGATTGCATTTATACTTTTCTGCTGTTTGATGCTTATAATTTTTTGTTTACTTGTGTTACAAGGTGTAGAAATGTTGTAATCCATTAATGCGATAATAAACTTATGCTTTCATATGCATGCTCTTTTTAATTATAGGAAGAATCCCCTCAAATGCTGGAAACTATACCATCAATTAGAGTTTCCCCGGGCCTGGCTCATCCATTAGGAGCATCAGAAGTTGAAACTGGGATCAATTTTGCAATTTTTTCTCAGCATGCTTCTGCTGTTACTCTCCGCTTAATCCTTCCTGAGAGGTTTGGATAAGATTTCCTTATATGTGATAACTTCAATTTTTGACTTGTATATTTGTTCTGTAATGCTCTGGGAGAATATACTTTCATTTTTTTATGGGTTCAGTAACTGCAAATTTTATTTACCAATTTTTAATTTCTCTTCTAAAGTTTTTTTTACATGCATGTCTTTACAACACATGACAGTGTTGATGCTGGGACCATTGAATTGGCATTGGATCCAAGGATTAACCGAACTGGGGATATATGGCACATATGTGTTGAGGTAGTAATAGTCATTGCCCTAAATTGCCTTGTGATTTTGAAAGTGAGTAAACAGCTTTTATACTTGCTTCTGTGGCATGTTGGTAAGGTGATAATTTGCTCCAGGCTTCCATTACTTTCTTATAGCATGGTAATAATCTTTTGCCTATTTGAAATACATTTATGAAGAAAAAAAAGGAAACTAACGAAACAATGATATTGTAGTATGGCAATAAATAGAGTAACCATAAAAATTGCTACTATTCTGTTAATTAATAGCTATCCTGATTTTCATGGAGACAAGCCTGTGCAGTACCCTGGAGTTCAGATCTAGCTCAGAAGTCTGTGTGCACATCTGTTAAAATATGTTCAGCATCAAAATATGACAAGAAGAAATGAGTAGGATAGTGAATTTATTGTTTTGATTAGCTGCTGTTGGCAATGTTTCTTTCAAATCTGTTTATATAGTAATTTAAACTAATTCTAACAAAGGGGAGCAGTTGTGAATTTCCTCTTTGAATTTGAAGAAATCTCTTGGAGTCTTGGGACCAAGTAAATTCTGTTATCGCCACTTTCCATTTTCAACTACCGCATGAAATACCAACATACTGTTAACAGCTTACATAAAGAATATCTGAGTAAAGTTTTTAGACTTCTTTATCTTTGGTAATGAGGATATATTTTCCTCAGACATATCTCTTTTATGTTATTGCCATTATTTTAAAGTCACCTTGCTTGTTATTCTGTATCTTCAATTAATTATATATGTTTATAATGCATACTCTTAAGCTTTTGTCATGCAGGATCTTCCTCGTAGTGGAGTACAGTATGGCTATTGCATTGATGGTCCTCAGAGTTGGAATAAGGGACATCGATTTGACAGCAGAAATGTTCTAATAGATCCCTATGCAAAGCTAATTGAAGGTCGTCGACTTTTTGGAGATGTCAGCAATAGGATGTGCACATTTTATGGAACTTATGATTTTGATAGCTTGCCTTTTGACTGGGGTGACAACTACGAGCTTCCAAATATTCCTGAGGTAGATTAAAATGAGTTTCTTGAGTGCTCTCCTTCCACTTGCTAGTCTGCAGATATGAAGATAACTTTAGTTTCCTGTCAAATTACTTAGCTTAACATTAGATATTTAAGCTTTGCAAGATGCCTGAAAAATTTATTTGTGTAGCATTACATGCTCATGCATACTATGGCATTTGATTCTTTTTTTACGTTATATATGCTTAGTTTAACAGCACTTACTGATTCTTCAGATGCCATGCTACATCTCATTGTCCTGCATTTTTTTTTCCTGTTTGTAGAAAGATCTTGTAATATACGAGATGAATGTCCGCGCTTTTACAGCCGGTGAATCAAGTGGCCTGGATCCAGACATAAGAGGGAGCTACCTTGGTGTGATTGAAAAGGTGATGACTGTGACCTTTTAGTTTCACATAATTCACCACAATTGTAATGAACACAGTTTTGTTCATCATTGGCATGTGAAGATTCCACATCTTTTAGAGCTTGGTATCAACGCAGTTGAGTTACTGCCTATTTTTGAGTTTGATGAATTGGAATTCCAAAGGAGGCCAAATCCACGAGACCATATGGTAAGATTTGATTGACCACCAATGGGCTCTTTTATCAATTAGTCTCTTCATTGCCTGTCATGACTCATGAGTAACTCTGCTTCTGTGTGGTATACTGCATGGAAATTTTTGTTTTCAAGATAAACACTTGGGGTTATTCAACAATAAATTTCTTTGCTCCTATGAGTCGCTATGCAAGTGCTGGTGGGGGACCCGTTAATGCTTCTAGGGAGTTCAAAGAAATGGTCAAGGCTTTGCATGATGCGGGACTAGAGGTGCATTATTTGCTCTTGAATTTCTGTGGGATATAGCTTGTTCTCTGCAGTCAATGTTTATGCTGTGTTTTGTGATGCACTATCTTTTTTCTCAATTTTATAGGTCATCTTAGATGTTGTCTACAACCATACAAATGAAGCTGATGACAAGAATCCATACACAACATCATTTCGTGGCATTGACAACAAGGTGATGGCATAATCTAATGATATATCTAGGTTTTCATGGGATTAAATTACTGGTTCAGTTTTTCGTGCGTATGTTTCTTTCAATTTGTTTAGGAGGCTTAGAGTTATAATGTTATCTTTTATGACATTTTTATGCACAGCACTTTAGTATATACTTTTATAGGTATTTGGAACACTTTCATAGTTGCTTCAGACCATAGAGATAATCAATACTGTCCAGAAAGTTATTGGTAACTCAATATTGGCACAAGATTGATAATGAAAAAGGGAAAACATTTCACCTGTTACAATTGATGATTACCAGACACTTGTAAAATAAAAAAAAAAGGAGATAATTAAGTATTATTATCTTATATTTGTTTGCATTAGTCATCCATGCTCATCAAATTCCAAAGTGGAGTTAATTTAGTGCTCTTTTCACCTGTTATATTTACATCTTGTTAGAACTCTTTTTAATACGAGTACTTTTTTATTTTTGGATACAAAAGCTAAATCTTTTTTATGATAGCATTCACCACAGCTACGCTTCCCTATTCAGTCTACTCCTCTCTTGTAAACAGCATTGATTTGACATCATGGTTTACAGGTTTATTACATGGTGGATTTAGACAACAATGCCCAATTACTCAACTACTCTGGCTGTGGTAATTTTCCTCTTGATGCCCCATCATAGTGGATTTTAACTATCATTATGAATAATACACTTTACAGTTTTTCTATTCATGTTTGTTCGTCGTCTCTGTCAGCAGTGGAATAAATTTCATTTTTGGTCCCAAAAGTTTTGGTTAAGTTTCACTTGATCCTGAAAGCTTCAATATTTTCAATTTAATCCTTAACCCTTAGGTTTGGTTTAGTCTTGAGCTTACTTTGCCAGTCAAAATGGAGTGAGAGAATCACTCTCCACTGGGTGCTGAATGAAGCAATAGAACTGACAGAATAAAATGCACATAATGCTGAATTAACTCAAAACTTTACCTGTTTTCAAAAAAAAAAAAAACTCCTAACTTTACCTATTGGATAAGGGAAGTCTTTGCCATCTAGATTTAGAGTTGGAAAAAGGGGAGTAATTCCTGAAGGAATCTGAAAAAGAAACGGATATATGGTTTATGTAATGAAGCTATACTGTACTTGGCATTTCTAAACAGTTACTTGCTTCTAGGGTTCTCGGTCTCACTTTTGAACAGCCCTGTTTTCTTGTTGGTGATCCATAAAAAATACGGATGATGTTTTTTTGCTGATATCCAGGAAACACGTTGAATTGTAACCATCCTGTTGTTATGGAGCTTGTACTTGACAGTTTGAGGCACTGGTACGTCGGTACCCTTCTATTCCAACCTTTTTTTTTTTTTTTTTTTTTTTTTTAACATATATATTCTTTAGTTTTTTTTTCCTAAGTTGTATGCTTTTGTTCCTGGTCTCTGAAAAATTGAAGGGTAACCGAGTATCACGTGGATGGGTTTCGGTTTGATCTTGCTAGTGTTCTCTGTCGAGGAACAGATGGCACTCCACTTGATGCTCCCCCAGTTATCAGGGTACATGATTGTCAGTCTATTATGAACTCAAAGCAGTGTTGTTATCTCTGCAGTGTTTTACTTGTTTCACTAATTCTTCTTATGCTACAGGCCATTGCTAAAGATAGTGTCCTATCAAGGTGTAAGCTAATTTCTGAACCATGGGATTGTGGAGGCCTTTATCTTGTTGGAAAGTTTCCAAACTGGGACCGGTAACTAATTTCTTCCCACCAAAAACAAAAAGCAAAGAAGTCGGTAAAAATGTGGTTCCCTTTCATTTTGTAGCTCTTAGCCATTATATAACAGATTCATTGTGTTTAACAACTCATGCCATTACTTTGAATGCAATGGGTTTTTATTTTACTGAGTAGATTAGGGCCTTAATTTGAAACTCAGGTTGGCAATAGTAACTTGACAACCTATGATAATTTGTAAGGGGAATAAGGGATTGGATATGGAATAATCTAACCAAAAGTCCAAGACACTTCCAGTAGTTTCTTCTTGCATAACTTTTCTGATTTTTTTCCCCTTGAAAATCATATTGAATGGAAAAAGTTTCTATTCAAATCTTGAGTTCTCCATTTCTTTTTCTTAATTATCTGAGAATTTCATATGGAAATTGTACTAAAGGAGCTTATACTTACCTTAGTTCTATGGACTGCAGGTGGGCTGAGTGGAATGGTATGTATCGTGATGACATAAGAAGATTCATAAAGGTAAAGCTACAAAATATCCTAGAGCTTTATGCACTATTTTGAAAGTTGACCATTTGCAAATTTGATTAAGGAGGTAGTAGTGCAATTTATTTGTAAGTGGACTGGAGAGATGCAACACATGCACAGCTAATCTCCACTAGATTGGTATTGAGGCTTCGTTGAATATTTCAATTTGTGGGTTGTTATAAGCTGTCTTTCATTGCTTATATGCATTGTCTCATTTGGACAAAAAGTATACCACTATATATATATATATATATATATATATATATAGAATCCTAATCATATGAGAACTATGCCCCCAAGTGAGAACGTGAGGACAAATCCAAACCATTGATCTGTAAGATCTGATGGATGAAAAATCAAGTAAAAAATGAATGGGGTCATTTTCATAAATATTATAAACTTTTAAAATTTTATAAACTTTTAAAATCAAGTAAAAAATGAATGGGGTCATTTTTATAAATATTATAAAATTTTGTTTATTTCAACCGTTAGATCTACTAGATCAATGGTTTGGATTTGTCCTTACGTTCTCACCTGGGACATGGTTCTCAACTGATTAAGGACCTATATATATATGTATATATGCGACTTGTGCCAATAGTCATCGTATATATTAAATCAATCACTAAGTGCAAACAAGAAGAGAAAGATTAGAAAGACCTCATATTGGAGAAACAAGGTGTTCTAAATATGCAACTTCTATTTTATTATGTTGACCAACAATCTCATGAATGCTAAGAGAATAAACCACCTTATATGAATCTGAGTCTTCCATATTTATTTTTTTTAAAAATTTATTTTAAAATTTCAACTGATTTTTTATTTTTATTTTTTATTTTATTTTTTGAAATGACATAATAGGGTGATGCTGGCATGAAAGGAAAATTTGCAAGTAGAGTTTCTGGTTCTGCCGACCTATATATGGTATGTTCTAAAGAGCTCAGAAGCTTAATATTTGGCAACGGAACCTGACTTGAGTTACATCTCAAGTTAGAAATTGAGTTTCTTCCATATGTTTGTTCATTTCTGCTGTAATAAATGGGATATATCAGGATTTATGTTTATCACTTTTGTGGGAGTTGGGTAAGAATTAGTATAGTTTTAGTCCCCTAACTATAGTGGTATTCTGGTTTTAGTGCCCAGCTATCGTTTTGGGCCTGGTCCCCTAACTATTGCAATTTGGTGTGCATTTGAGTGGCCTATTTGACCCTTATTCCTAATGGTTTTTATATTTATATATAAACTGAATTACATTTAGGAAAATCCTAAATTGATTTTCACTTACCGAAAATCAATTGTTTTACTTTAATGAAATGGATTGTTTTTCTTTTCATACTAATATGCTATATAGTGGTATTAATATCACCTTCTATTGTGACTGTCGTAAGTGAAGGAGTAGACATCTGAGCTATATTAGCACAATTTTGTCACAAGCTCTAAACCTTGTGCAAAATTTTTAATTGTCTTTTTCTTTTCAAGCTATATGTATCTGTGTGTATCACCTTCTACTCTTCTAGTGTTACTGTCTTAGGTGAAGTAAATTCTAGGTTTTATTATCATAGTTGGGTCACAAGCTCAAAAACCCAGTGCAAAATTTTGAATTCTGTGAATACCTGGATGCTTTTCAGCTATCTCAGTTGAACTAATATTGGTTGCAGGTGAACAAGCGAAAGCCATACCATAGTGTCAACTTCGTTATTGCACATGATGGCTTTACGCTGCATGACCTTGTGTCATACAACAATAAGGTACCTTTAAAGCCAATCCTTCTTGTCTTCTAAACCCTGGAGTAGAAACTTTTACTAAAATTTCAGAGATGTTTGGTGAAAATTACAGCACAATGATGCCAACGGGGAAGGTGGCAATGATGGAAGTAATGACAATTTTAGTTGGAATTGTGGAGCTGAAGGTGATTACAGTTATAACTGACCCACTTTTCTCCCTATATTCCCTCCAACCCCACCCCCACCCCAAAGATGACTATTTTGGAGTGTCTTTAACTTTCCAAATATACATGCATGCATAATTGTCACATTTCCTCATTATGAACAAATGAATTGGTGTTGAATTTTTAATGAATATTATTCCTGTAGCCAAAGTTCAAGGCTTCTTGAAGTATAATCTGAACCCCCACCCCCCACCCCACCCCTCCCAAGGACTCTAGAATTAACAATTAAGGATATTGAAAAATGGAAAGTAGAATCCTTTATCAATATAGTTTATTTAGTTGATGATAAATGTAATAAGCAATTCACCTGCCTTTTAATTTGTGAACAGGAGAAACATCTGTCGCCAATATTAAGGCACTTCGTTCAAGGCAAATGAAAAATTTCCACCTTGCACTGATGATATCCCAGGTTTCTGATGCGTTAGCTACTCATGAAATGTGTTGTGTGTTTTCTTATAGAAGCAGAAGATAATCCATTAGAGCTGTACTTTAAAACAAGCATCTATTATATTCTTTTTTATTTGGGCCGCTGGGAGAGGGAGAAGTGCCTTATTGGCCCTTACATAATTGTTTCATTTTTTTTTTATTGCGTTTATCTCCCCGTTATTATTCTTCTTGCATTCTCAGAAGATTTTGGCCCTGCTCACAATGCAATGCTTCTTCACTTCTTTGGTTGCATAGGGAACACCTATGATGCTTATGGGGGATGAGTATGGCCACACCCGTTACGGAAATAACAACAGCTATGGACATGATACAGCCATTAATCATTTCCAATGGGGACAGGTATGTAATTTATCTATGATTTGACCTCTATTTTCTGTATCAAGAAAATAAGAACAATTGTAAACTTTTGACAAGACAGTTGGAAGCCAGGAAGGATGATCACTTCAGGTTTTTCTCAGAGCTGATAAAGTATCGCCTGGGACATCACCATTTTAGAAGAGAGCATTTTATTGGCAAGGTAATTTTGTCTAGTCTGGCTTGTATATATATTAATTTACCTCCTTTGTTACTATCAAATGATTGCTTCCTCAGTCTTTTTCTGAAGTTAAGAAATGCTTAGGCCTGAGAGGGATTTGATAGAGGAATAACAATTTTTTTACCCAATATGAAGAATGTATAACCGGCTTGTTCTTATGCATTTGGTGGGTGAAATTCTGGTTTTAAATTCCGATTGAGTCCATTTCAGCTTGGTTTATATATATATGCCTTTCTGGACCAAAAATGTGCTGAGTGGGGACTTGATAGAGGATTTGTCAGATATGAGAATCTTCAAAGATTCAACTGGGTGTCTTAATTGGGTTACTATGAATATTTCTTGGAAATATAAAGTTGCAGCCTTTACTGTTCAATAGGTTTCTTGATATACAGAACCTATGATCACTTGAATCCAGATTTTTCCAAATGAAATATGGAATAAATGCTGAATATCATTATATCACTGCAGAACTATCTCTTTTCATATCAGATGGAACTCATCATAGAAATGAACTTCTAAGTTCTAATTGTTATTTTTAACTTTTGGGTGGAAATAATGATCCGGTAGAATTTTATTGACTATTCTCTATGTAAAATTCTGGGAAAAGAAAAAATAATTCTTGATAGGTTAATTATACAAATCCATTACCATATGCCTCTCTTAAGCTTAGTTTGCATTGTTTCTTTGTGCATTTGACCTGGAATTCTTAATATGCAGAAGGATGTGACATGGCATGAGGATAACTGGGACAACTATGAGAGTAAATTCCTTGCATTTACGTAAGAACCAAGTCCTCATTGACTAGTTTTTTAATGTTCCCTGCATTCACTCATTGATGTGTCAAAACATGGAACTTAGAGGTTAATTGTGTGACCCAGCTATATCTGTTTTGATTTCTCTGCATCTGTCTAGAAGTTCTTCAACACAGCCTTGTATTCTAGTTTTAATTATCTTAATTCCTATATCTGCCTTAGTGCATACATAGATTTCTTAAACATTATTCAAGGTTGTCAGAGCTTTTATATTAGCTTCATTATGTTGAAATCTTAAAATGGACTGACCTTTATTATATTTGTCTAGGCTTCATGATGGCAATGGTGGAGATATTTATTTGGCATTCAATGCTCATCACTACTCTATTGAAGCTGCATTACCCTTACCACCAAAAAACAGACAGTGGTACAGAGTGGTGAGTGTTTTGTTTTTTGTTGCTCCCTCTCTCTATATGAATGACATCTATCTTTGCATCTTCAGATTAATCTTCTTTTAAAATTGCTACTTTGGTTGTGACTTTTCAAATTATCTTAGATGTCCCCCCACCAATTGATGATCTTTATACTTTTGAGAACTGCCAGTTTGCAACCAGCATAAATGCATAATTTAACTAAGATAAACTTGAATAGATCCTTTATTGCTGGAGTCTATGTATGCCCCATTTGAGACACATGCATAATGCTTCTGTACTTATTTGGTGATTGTCAGCCTGGAATAGTCATATCTTTGAATTCTTGGCATTAATCCAGTAATGGTGTTTGCAGGTAGACACAAACCTTGAATCTCCTAGTGATTGTGTTCTGGATGGTGTTCCTGGCATTAGTGGAATATATAATGTTGCACCTTACTCTGCAATTCTTCTTGAAGCCAAAGAGTAACATCCGGGATGCTCATATTGGAAAGAAGCTTATACCAGCGGTCTGCATATTCTTTGCTATATAGTTGGTCTAATGTTCAATACTCGTTAAATTTCTTAGAACTTGAAGATAGCCATGCAGGAAATCCCAATCAATAACCAGGTTGGTACAATAAATTCTGGCAAGTGGCAAGTGGTAACCTTGTTTTGTGCTGTTGCTGATGCCGAAGAAATAAAAAGTGCTCTAGTGCCACTAATCTTATGGAGTTATTAAAAAAAACAAGGGGATAGGGTGGCCATTTGCATAGAAGTTACAATTCCATTTTATCCTATTGTTCTGTATTGCTCAGAAAACATCTTTTTTTGTATTTCAAACTTCGTATACCAAAAATATGTACTAGAGTTCACATTTCTTGTATAGAATGCATGTAGATAACCAAATTTGTAACTTTCTTACACTATGTTTAGAGAAGGAAACTCCTAGGCGGTGGCCGGTGGGACTACTTCCAGACTGTTTCTGCATATTTATGGGCAAAATTAATTTTTAGTAGATGTTTTCTACTCTCCTACGCTTCTCTGCCAAGCTAAACAACTTTAGGTTTAGCAAATGACTGGTTCTTACGCGGCTTGGAGCGGTAATTTACTGAGTCGTCCAATAGAATATTAAATTATATTGCTCTTGGGTGTTTTCTCTCTTATACGGAGTAGTTATTATATTAAAGCAGACGTGTTTTTCAAGTCCTAATCGTATGACGATACGGAGTGGGAGTAAATAATTTTTAGACGGTGACAGAATTATGTTGAAACTTCCATACAGGCTTATGGCCTGAAGATGATCAAAAGAATTGGTAAAGGTAACAAATAAGTCTTCTTGTGTTTGGTGGGTGCTTTCCATTCTATCACGCTGAGTCTTGAAGAGTTCAATGGTTTTGTAAGGCAGAACAAATTTGAATCAGTAGCATACCTACGTCCGACTTTGATTAAAAATTTCATTCCCTAACTAAAAATGGGTATCATTCCATCTAATTGGTAATCTAATTTTCATTCCCTAACTAAAAATGAGTATCATTCCATCTAATTGGTAATCTAATTTTTAAGTTTAGATTAGTACTTTTGAATTTTTGTTTTGATTTTTTTGTTCATATTAATGCTTTGGAATCGCTTTATTTTATTTTTAAAACCTTTATTCTCATTATAGGGTCATACACAACCGAACATAAATATTGGTAATCATTCCAATTCCACCATACTACTAAACATGCAACACATTTTCATCAAAACTCATTACCATTATCAATTATTTAATTCTCATTCCGATGTCGATTTCAATTCCCATGTGCGAACCAAACACACCAACAATTGTATATGAACACGAATATAGGTACGGGACTAGTCTCTTTGGCTTTTCTTGCACTCAAATAAAACCGTACGTATTAATTGGTTGTTGCCGACCAAGAAATTATGTGGTGAGTTGAATACGAATTTGTGGAGGAATGAAATGAATTCGACAAGAAAATAATTTTCCCATTTTGATCGATCGGAAAATAAAGAAATGAGAGATGATGAAGAGAGAGAGTTCATTACAGGGTGTGTGCTTTGAATTTGCGCACACTCTTTTTCTTTGTGCTTTCCATCTTCCATATTCTCTGTTCTGGCAATGGCCCCTATAGCACTAATAATAACACACCTGTCCCATGCATGTTTAGGCTTTAAGGAACCCTACATTCAAGCGTGGATTTAAATTCAAGTTGAATTGAATTCTTATTAAATTAAAACATTAATTATACAAAACAAATTAATATAGTTTTTAGGGAAAATCACCATTTTGGTTATTCAATTGTTTTTTGACTGTTAAATGTAGTCTCTAGTTTTCAATTTCAACTAATTTGATCATTAAATTGTTCAAAATTTTGTCATTAAACTCTTCCGATGGACTAAAATGGTGATTCTCCATTTTTTAAATTTATCAATTTGATCATCGAAAGGTTTAATTAATCGAATTGTAAACAATTCGAAGATCAAATTAGTTGAAATTGAAAACTATGGACTGCATTAACGTGAAAAATAATTGAAAAACCAAAATGATGATTTTTCCTAGTTTTTAAACATTTTTTTGTTAGTGTTAATGCATTCGAAAGTCTTAATGCAAGCTTTCAATCTAAATCAATACTTACAAATTGAAGTTTTAAAAGGGTTAAGCATACAATGTATTAAGTGCGGTAAAAATGTGATCCATTTTTAGCATATGAAGTATTAATACAAAATAATAAAATCTGGCAATTATGACTAAACTTATACAAGCATGGTATTGGGATTTTTTAGTTTTTTTTTTAATATAAAATTTGAAGGTGACATGAGAATTTTATAGTGAGTGTTAAATATTGAGATTAGTAATAACTACTCATATTTTAGTGAGCATGATTGGGGGTGGAGAGTTGAGACATTGATGTTAAATGAAGGGCTTTTGGAGAATCACTGGCGAAGGTGAGTAACAGCAATATGTTATTTGTAGAAGAAACAGAATTTGTATGATGTTAAATGAAGGGCTTCTGGATGAAGGGCTTTTGGAGAATCACCTGTTTCCTGTTGTTGCCTTTTACCTTCCTTAGACAAACAAAGAATTTGTCTTTAAGGATTAGTTGGACGGAGGGATAGTAGGAAAAGGCAAACATTTGCTACCAATAATTAACATCATACAGTAGTAGATACAGTAGTAGAGAAGGGACCAAAAAAATGCAACAATACACTTCTTTAGTTACAAATGAGACCCTATTAGATGGAACCCAAAATAACTTCTATATCTTGAACATACTCAAATAACATTTTATTATATATTGATAAAAAAAAGACATTTTATTATATTTTTTTAGAATTGTTGTTGTTGAACAAGACCTGAATAATAATTTTTAACAATTTTAATACTAAATACTAACTTTGAATAGATTAATTATCATTATAAATTTGTTTTACCAATAAAATATTTTCTGAAACCAATATTCATGAAATGTTTTAGCTTAATCCCGACAGATCAGCCAAACACACCATTGCTTCGATATGTGTAAATTACCGTTGAAGTCATCGTTTCAAGTCAACAAAAAAAAAATTAAAAAAAAATAAAGCGTTTAATAATCCCCGCAACGTGCCGAACACAACGGTAACCATAATCTTTTAATAATTTAATGATTAAAAAAGTCTGAGGATTTCTCGTCTGTCAGATCACCCCTTGATATACGTGTACGATTGAATTACCTGACACGGTAACGAATAACAAAAGCGTGTCCAGCTATGACTCAATCACAGCCCGCACTCTGCTGCTGAGTTGTTAACCAATGATTCATTACTGGAAAATCATTTAAATTAAATAATTTTCCACAACCGACTTACGCAAATTAAAATAATATTTAAAATCCCATTTTCTCTCTCTTTTCCCGCCTATATATACATCTCTTCCCTGCTCTTTCAGGACTCATTCACTCATCTCTCCATTCACAAATATTTCTTCTCTCTCTCTGCCTATACATACAATTTCTCTGCAAAAAGAATCGAAGTTTGTTGAACTTGAATTATCGTTTGAGTAGAAAAATGGCTTACTTGAGAGTTGTTGCTGTTATGATGTTGGCCTTGATGGCTGGATCTGCCTTTGCTCAGGCTCCAGGAGCCGCACCAGCTGCTTCACCGAAGAGATCTCCATCTCCGGTCGCATCTCCGCCGCAGGAGGTGCCGGCACCGCGTTCTTCTCCAGTGTCCTCGCCGGCTCAGACTCCATCTGCCGCCGCTCCTTCTGAGTCACCACTCTCTTCTCCACCGGCTCCTCCCACCGGCACTCCTGCCGTGTCCCCCGTCTCCTCCGTCGCTAATCCTCCATCCATCGCACAGACTCCCGCAGGCGATGCTCCTTCCTCCCCTCCCAACGCCGCCGCTTTGAACAGAGTCGCTCTCGCCGGATCTGCTGGTTTGGCGTTCGTCGCTGCCGCTTTGCTGTTCTAAATTCTCTGATCTGCCTGAGATTCTTTTCACACACACCGGAGTTGATGATTTAGGGGTCTATATACTCATATTTTATTGTATTCTTTGTATTCATTGATTTTGACGGTGGTGATCACAGCGATTGAGGAGATTTAGATCATTATTGTTACCATGATTTATATTATTATGATTTTTAGCATTTATTATCGTAATCTTTGCTATTCTTTTACTTTGTTTTAACTCCCATTCATACAAAAATCATCGACATATAATAGAGACAAATGATCTATTAAACAAAATGATCGATTAATGCATTCTAATAGAGACAAATGTCTATTAAACAAAATGATCGATTAATGCATTCTAATCTTTGGTGCTTAACGCCAGTGCTTAGCAATTCGAATTTGAATACTCCGTATTATTTTCCTGTAGATATACAATCATATCTTATCTTCAGTGAACTGAAATCTGCGTTGTTGTGCGGAAATCGTTAGGTGATTTTTCTGTATTTTAAAATCGTCGCGTTGGGTTCAATTTCATGTTCTGTTACTTAATTTGTTTACCAAATACCAGTACAAATTATGATTTGTGCGCTGTAAATATCAGAGTCGTGTTGCTCGCTGCTCCACCTGCTCTACAGCTTCAATCTTACAAAAATTTATTGTGCGTTATGATATTATATATTTGGTTGAGCTGGATTAAATTAATATTATTATTTTTCTTTTTGACAAAATACATAGTATCAACATCAAACTCCAATCATATTCAACTCGAATGAACTTCAGTCTAATAGTCTGTTCCACCCCAATTATGTTGACATATTCAACTCATGAACTTTAATCTAATAGTCTGTTCCACAGGTAAAAAAAATTAGCTCAAATTTGTTCAAATGCAAAATATTTTGCAATTATTATTAGAAGATAAGCACGTTTGAAAGATGATAATGTTACGAATTCTTTGGCTATGAATTCAAGAGGGCGTTTTGTTTTTGTTCCTACAAATGCTCAGAGAAGTCAAAAATCAGTCGCGTGTTATGTTTTTAGTTGCAGATAAAATAAAGTATGAATTCAAATTTTATTATTTGGTACACTAATAAAAATATAGAATTATTAGGAAGACAATTTCTACTAGGGGTGAAATTTGTAATTTTTCAAGTAATATAGAATTACAATTTATTCTAACCAAAATTTAAAATTAAGTGAAAATAATTGTATCTTTTCTCTATCAAACATCTCATCAAAGAAAGTGAAGAACAATCAAGATTACTAGACTCGTGGGGACTGGGCTACGCTTGAATTGATCTTCATGGGCCGCCTATTGTATCGGACCATGATCACATATACTTCTTCATGGGCTTGAATTGGGCCATGATCATATGTTAATGAATCCAAGCAACTGTCGCCTACTCACCTAGACTTGTGCATCCACAAGAAAATTATGTTGCAGATAACTTCTACCTCTCATATGTCTTTACTTTTTCTTAATTTTATAGTTGCAGAAAACTAAACATCTTTTTGTCCTCCCAAAACGTTGAATCCCTAATCTCAAGTGCTGCCTACACTCATAGAATGGAAGATGTAAATTACAATAACTCCGGGTGACTCAACAAACAAAGTTAAACGCTAATGTGTATAAGGAATCCGTCTACTCTGAGCATATCTCTCACACCGACTAAACATCTTTTCTATTATGCTGGGTGCGTGGTGTACGTTGAGGAAAATTTATTCTTTTGTTGCTAAGAAACGAAACATCTTTGACTTTCTAATACATTCACATTTGCAATTCAATAAAATCCCGTTAAAAAAGAAGAGGGTTTTAATAATGCTCTAATGGTCCAATTATTGTTACTACAATCATGAATTATAATTAAATCTCAAAGACTAGTCCAAAATAAAAAAAGGTTTGAAAAGTTTAAGCATGAGTTTCGACAAGACTAAATTAACCTCAATTTCATGAAAAGTAAATTAATATATAAAGAAAAATTCTCAAATTGTCGCAATATATAAAAATAAATCCATGCAATCATACATAACAATCATTACAAACAGAAAATGAAATCTGTAGGATAAGGAAAAGAAGGCCTATCCCACCCCCACCCCCACCAGGTGGGAGAGTTGGCAGAGAAGGGTAGTTTGGACATAGTACAGCACTGCCTCTGTCCTGACTCATGAAAGAGCCACATGAATCATCACAACAACCCAACCCATCAACATAGCTAGCAACGGAGATAGGGTTCCGGCCGAATCCGGGATCGGAACCGCGCCTCTAGGTAGTGTATTATCCGTAGCAGTGGGGATTCCCGGGGCGGCGGTGGTGGTGGTGGGAATCCCGGCTGCGCCGCCGCTGGTGACGGTCGGCGGACTAGTAGTGGTTCCTGGGCTGATAGGTGTAGTGGCATCAGCTCCGCCGTCCACGGTGACCTCCAGCTTCATGCCGCCGCCGCAGTGGCCCATCACACTACAAATGAAGTAGTGCTTACCCGCCGTCTTCAGTGGAATAGTGGTGGCGCCGCTGCTGTCAGTGCTTATGGAATTCCCCACCGTGCATGACTGGTAGTCACTTGGACTCACTTCATCCACTGTGTGACCACTTGGATAGTTGAAAACTAAACCCAAAAAAAAAAATCATCATTTCATCATTATCCCTCATAATGGGCAGTTACTATGTAAGAGTGTACATTGATAATATAAATCTGCATTGTGATTTTAGCTAGTAAAAGACTATAAAAAGATAAACCAAATTAAATTACTATAGTTGACTGGTTCAAACCAAAATAATCAATAGACTGGAAATATTGCTCATAATTTTTACGGAACATTATAATTATAAAGTATAATTTCACTAATAAATTTAAATTATAAAACTATTTATTATAAAACTTACCAAGAGAATCACCAACTTTGAAAGTTTTGGTGGTAGACCAGGTAGCATAATCAACGCTGAGAGCCCACCCGGAAGAGTCTCCGACAGTGTACACCGTGCTCAAACATGGTACAGCAGACAACATCATACCAAAAATCAAGCATGCAATTCCAACATTAAACTTCGCCATTTTACTCTCTGTTTTTTTTGGGTGAGAGAGAGAGAGAAAGATGGTTTAATTTGTGGGGGAATGTTGATGAGGAAGAGAAGAGGAAAGCTTACTTATATATAATGATAAGAATGAAAGCAGTGGAGTGGAGTGGGTTACTTAATTTCATATATGATTGTGTTAGGGCAGTTACGTTTATTCCATGGGGGGTGGCTTTAAGAACACTCTCTACCTAATTCCTTAAAAAGTTGGTCTTATTGGTCTTTGCGTTCTCCTATGAATTGAAGAATTATTATCGAAAGGGTGGTGAAGTGGATGGCTTCTCATTGTCGCCTAAAATAATTACTCCCTATTATTGAAGAATTTATCCTACAAACGGTATGTTACCAGTGAAAGTGTTGGTTTCATTTTACTTATAAGAAAGTCAGCAACTACTATCCGAATGTGCATCTTGAGTAAAGCTTGAGATAAACTAGTAGTCTACTGTACTCACTACTCATATTTGACTAGCTCAAATTCAGAAAGCCATTGGCAAAAATGACTATTCCTAGATATTAGGGTTTAAGTTTTAAGTTTGTCATGTCTAATCATTATGCATGTATGTGTCAATTTTTTATTTTTTTTTTAAATATGGTGACTATATATAATTCAATATTAATTAATTGATAAGTCAATCGATATAACATGATGAATGATTCTAATTATAATGTAAACAATCAATATAATCACAATACTTTTATACGTACTAATCACAAATAATGAGAGTAAAGCTACATAGTATTTCATCAACTAGAATTGTTGTGCTAACGGCGGTCAAACTTTTAACTATTAAGGTTTTGAGCTCAAAAGCTTTGCTAATTGGTAGAGAATTAAAATTTATGTTACCATACTTTTTGGATAGCAAACCATGGTAGATGTTTTAATTTAAGAACAAGTGATCCCACGGGCTATCATGAGAATTTTGAGTTGTTGATGGAAAGTGATCCGTTCTTTACATTCTGAATTTATAACAATTATATTATGTGTATGGAGAACTTGATTCTTGAAAATGAGATGGATTAGGCCATTAGGGCACATGAGTTATGATATGAAAGGGTGAATTTTAACTAGTTAGGTCGGACAATTAGCTTATAACTATAAGATTTTAAGTTGAACTTTAATTTTTATAGGAGTTGTTTATTGACCTTTTTTGTTTGAACGGTGAACTATAGACACCATAACCTAGTTTATCTCATGATTAAAGTAACAATAACAAAATTCATAGGGATTGCAGTTGTAAGCAAATGATTCTGGAAGAAAGTAGGGAATCCATGTTCACCTAACAATGCACTCAAGTGGGTCCCCATCAAGAATTCTTCCTCTTGGTGGGTTCGATTATCTTGAAATGGTTGGAGCCGTTAAGGTCAGACCAACTGCCCCACTCTGCACCTTAAACATATAGCTCACTGAAGAAGAGTTTACAAACAAAAATATAAACACAGATTCCACTACTTCAACCTTGACTTCATTACAAAGCAACACTGAATAAAAAAAAAAAAAAAAAANAAAAAACATTAGGATTAAACTGGTCTATATATTCTCAAAATTGTTTATACAATAAGGGTAATTATTTTGAATTATTTAAACAGTTAAATTATGCACGAATCTATTCGCGTCAAAGATTCAAATCATATGGCGTTGACAAATGTTTAGAATGGGCATCAAATCTCACCTAAAGGTTAGGTAGAGTTTCGACATCAAGCATACTTTTGATGTGAATCGATCTCACCTAAAGAGAAATTTACATCTGCAGCTGCAGTTTTAATTTCCACCCAAGAGGAACAAGTCGAAAGAAGAATCATGAAACATCGTCACTTGGCTATTCAGACTACACAGTCACGGTTCTTGGATTCCCTGCCTGCTACAAATTAAACATAATGCTATGCTTCATATTTACTCATTTATGTGTTCAACGAAAACCATCCATCCACTGTGACAGAAAATATCATCCATGAAACCGACATCCTAATTCCTAAAAACGTTATTCTACTATCAAGTAACCACAGTTGCCAAGGTGGCAACGCTAGCTTTGATCAGTCCGTGGACCGCTGTCCAAGTGTCCACATTGCATTGTGGACCAAGGTCACAAAACGACATCGTTTCAATAAGTCGGAGAAACGGCTCTTATAAATCTCCGTGGCTGATACTACAGTTCATCTCAAATGATACTACAGTTGTGTTGAACCGATATGCAGTGATACTGTAGTTGGGGACTGCAGTTGCGCGGAATGGAGGCTGTTTCATCTGTCTGTTTTTATTAATCAAAACGACGTCATTTTGTCACTTAGTCCACCATGCTTGGTGGATAAAATTTGCTAGCTTTGATACACAGGTTCTTACAATACTCCATTAACTCTTGGTTGGGCTCAAAACGTTATTCTATTATCAAGTAACCACAGATGCCATGGCCCAATAGCTTCATGGGCCGATACTAGAAAATAGCATTGGGCTTAATACGCAGTTGTCCAGGTCAACGCCTCAACTCATAATTGATTATTCATCTCCTGGCATATTCTGATATATTTTTATTATTTAATTATTAAATAGACTCTTATAAAATTTTATGAATGACTAAATAATATAAACGAGTTTATTGTCCGAAAATATCACTAGAAAATAAAATAACGTTATATTTTACAGGAGCACAATAGTCAAACAAGTGAACATTTCATAGTCTACGCTGTCGTCTACAAAACTAGAAACCATTTTTCGTTAATCAAAATTAGGGCTTCTTCTCCTCGACCGGCGATGTCTTCGCTGGCTGGTTAGATCCGTGGTGAAGGAAATCCTCCAATTTATCATCCAATTCCTCCACCTAGTTTAAATGACAAATTAAAATCACCGCTTAATAAATAAAATTATGATACTTATAATTTATTAATCTTGAAATTTGGTAAAAACTAGAAATGGAAATAAACCACCCACCTTGTCCATAAGGTCCTCAACTATTTGAGCATCTTTGGCAGTTTCCTCGGCAACATGTTCGATGGCCTCCACGATGTCTTTGAGTTTGCCGGCCGGAAGATTCTCCTTGAAATCTTCCGCCGCCTTGTCCACTTCGTGCGCCACGTTCCCTACCACATCCGCCACTTTCTCCACCGTCTCCGCCGCCGCCTCAACTTGCTCTGCACCGGACCAACTCCAAATTTAAACACCCATAAAAAACACACACACAGACAATATTTTCTAAACAACAATCGATACTCACTTGACAATGTCAATATTCTTGCTGTAATCAAAGGTATTGCCACACACAATCCTGTAGCCCACGCTAACCTGCAACAACGTTTTAGCCGCTAATCACTAAACAACATATATAAATGTTCTTTTATCTTAGAGATCAGAGTTGAAAGCTACCAAGAACCATCATAATAGCATTTTTTTGGGCTTACCAAGAGTTATCTTCAGAAGATGGCAAAAAAGGAAGAAACCCGGAAAGAAAATCTCCAGCAACTTCCGGAGTGGCATGAATAATCAAGGCCCTGATCTCCAAAAACACAATAAATGAAGGAGACAGAAACTATAAACAGAAATTAAAGAGAGATCTCATGATCTGTACAACATACCTTGATCTTTTCTTAGCAGAGCTTCTGAGGTTGCCTGGGAACGAGGATTGATGATGTTGAGATATGATTTTTGCGTGACACGATGGGTTAACAAAACCCAGTGTCTGAGATGTGTTTATGGAACTGGAATGGGGGATGGAGATGGAAGAAAGAAGAGATGATGCAGCTGCCATGGCGATCCAACCAAGATTTTCACTTTCTTCCCAAAATAAACACTTTGATTATGATCTGCCAGTTGAAGAACAGTCCTGGTTATTGATGTATATTAAAAAACAAGTTGGTAGAGATTTGAGGAGCTAAGATGAATTAATAATACAAGTGTATATGTATATATAATTATATATCTAGGAAGCTAGCTAGCAAGCACTGCAAGTAGTCAGGTCTTGGTCAATGAAAAACTGAGTTGGAATATAATTATTATTATACACTTAATAGTGGGAATGCATGCGCCTAACCGTGCCATCTTTTTATTTTATTTTTTTTTTTTTTGAGTTGGAATTTTTTTAATAGTGGGAATGCATGAGTTGGAATTTTTTTTAATTTTCTTAAAAATTTGGAGTGAACCACCATTTGAAGGTATGTGATTTATTCTGCTCCTGTGTTATAAACTTAAACTAAAGTATGTATTAGAGTAAATTCTTTTTTTCTGTATAATATTTTGTAAATTACATGCACTATAAAGGCTCTACTACAAATTTCATCTATCAAAAAGATACTAACAAAAATTAAACTTGTAATTTTTTTATATGAGAATCATGCCGTGCATATTTTTTTAATTAAATTATTTTTGGTAGGGAACATACCAAGAACACGTGATGGTAACTGATCTATATCAGACCAGCCGTCCTCGTGCTACTTTTACGCTATTCACGCTGCTCTATTATTGGTCAACACTGTTTGTATTTCAAGTTTACACGAAAAGTTTCTTTGGTGATATAAATTTCTTTGTAATTTTATGTAAAAAGATATTGACTTCAATTTATATTTATAAAAGAATAATCTCAACTCTAACACGTTTATATAATTATAAACGGAGTTTTCTTTAAAAAAATATTTATTCTAATTTTAACTAAAACACATTAAAATAGGGAATGTGATTCTTGTGAACTTTCTCGTAAATTAAAGGAAAAGTATATAGAATATAGTGGCTATGTATATAGTGCATACAAATAAAATGTTCCGTTCAAATCTTGTGTAGTAAATTACAAATTGAAATATTGTCACAAATGAAGTTTAAACTGATAGTTGTAATCGGGCTAACCCATGATCTTTAGCATGAGATTGACTTTAATACCAAATTGAAGCATGTATTCCATCTCGACTAAAAATTTAAACTAATGGTTGAATAGCACATTTATATATATATTATGAGAATAACTTGTGTAAGACTGTCTCACGAATTGAAACCCGTGAGACGGTGTCACACAATTGTTACTCATATATTATGTGTTAAACGACGAAAATATCTCTTGTAGAAGAAGCTCTATTATTGACACAAAGTACCAGTCACATGAATTTGGATTAATTTGATTTTTTTAAAAAAAATAATGAATTTTATATTATTCGGTGAGCACAGATGTACCAACTCATTACATATATATATATATTACATATGATTGCTGGAAGTTATGCACCCAAAAAAATGTAATTAATTACATGATTAAAATAAACGAACATGTGACCCTCGTGTGTGTTCTGTTCATCCGGGATTGTCAAGCATTCCTATTGTAATTCACTTATTTGACTATATGATCTAGTAGCTTTAATTTATATTTGATGGTTTCTAAGTTCGAAACCCACTGCAAAATTTTAGCTAGGGGTAAAGATGTGAGAACATGTTGAAACGGACTATAATAAATAAATAAATAAATGAGACTTGTATTCGTGCTTTGTAGCAAGGTACGTACATTTTTGGTCTTGTATGTATAACTTTTGATTATAAGATTAAATTGGTATGTATATAGTACAAAACATTGATGGATAATTGCAAGATTATAATGGTCTATAATTTCAACTTAGAATAGGGTTTCATTCTTTCTCCAAAGGACTCCATCCTTTTAATAAACTACCAAAATATATAATTAGATTTCGTATCATATAGCACACCCCGCCAATATCGTAAATGTGATAGCCTCAATTGTACTCTTACAAAGTGATATTGACCGTACTCCATCTATCTATGTTGCACACTACTAGAAGGATCACACTTGCATGACACAACCTCGCATTGTGCATGAGCTACTCCCGGCCTAAAGGGGACTTAGCTTGTATTGTGCACACTCCACACCTCATCACCCTTGGCTTCTTCAAACTTATCTATCTTTCGAACTTTTCGTTAGCTCAATATCTCATCAACGTAATATTTATATTACATTAAAGCGGCCTGTACAATCGTATTTTATTATAATACATCCATAAATTAATAATATAAAAAAATGTGTACAGAGCTACGAACAGATGACTAAAGACCAGCAAGCAATATAATAATGTTTCATATGCTGCATTTTCCCTCCATGATTAATTCCAAGAATAAGAGTAGACAGGTGCATGTGCAGACATGCATGATGATATGATGGGTATAGCCCAGGTCAGCTTTACTTTCATTACGCAAGTACTCGTGAAAACTGAAAATGACGAAAAGACAAAATGTACAATGAGTAAGCCCCACTGCCTGTTTGTGACTGATGAGCTGAGGGCATATTATTAATTACTCGTAATAAATATATATATATATATCACTTTCATTCCATCTGCAAAACCTTATTGTTAATTTAATTACGTGACAAGAAACTGGGAATCAAGATGCATGCGTAAAAAGAATATATCAGGGAATCGATCCAACAACCCGGCCTTACTCGACAAAAAAACATAAGAATTATTAGCGAATTTAATGATTCTTTTTAGAAGATCAGAAAAGAATACTTGTTTGCCTGGGGTTGCATACAGATCAACAGGAACAATTAATTGCAAATTAATAATATAATACATGGATCGGATCGGATCGATTTCATTGCATGTTTATGCTGCTACTTCCGCAGGCTTAGATGCTTCAACCCTGTCTAATACAGCAATGGGCTCCAGTCTTTCCACAACTTTATCCTCCATAGATTTAGTTGCTTCATCCTTCTTTAATTTGGCAATGGACTCCAACTTTTCCTCCACTTTATCTTCTATTTCTTGAGCCTGCATATAAATTAATTAAGACCAATTAATATTTAATTAAGGTTTTTTTATTATTAATTTGGCTCTTTAATAAGTCAATTATGTGTACGAGTAGTGTACAATATTTTTTTTTTAGTAACAAGGAAAACCCGCAACCATATTACTCATGGTGTATAGTGGGTAAAACCTTGTCTTGTGACTTTAGTATACATAGAAACACAAGGATGTAAATTAGAAGGTCAATAGGTTGTACAGCTTCGCTATGAGTCAAACTTGTAATATTGTAGTTAACAAGTTAATATATAGCTTGACCAACTTGGTTTGAGTTGCTCCGAGTTGAGTGCACAATATTTGACTTTAGGTTAATTTGAGCAACTTGACCATTATTTATTGTAATATATGTGGAAACTGGAAAGTCAGATCCAAGGCAGGCATTAATGGTGGATTGTTTTTCAAGCAATTTGAGCATTTGACATTGACACGAGAAAATAATTAATTAATAATTTTGAATTTGAATTGCAAGAAGGGGAAAATTAGGGCAAACCTTATCAATCATATCTCCCAATGTTTCAGCACTCTTATCGATTTTTTCAGCCATATTTTCCACAAACTTGGCAGCATCTTTGAGTTTCCCTTCAGGAAGATCATCCACGATCTCCTCCACCGCTTTGTCTACCACCTCCGCCACCTTCTCTATGCCGTCTGCTATTTCTTCCACCGTTTCAACTAGACTGTCTACCGTATCTATACATACATTCAAACAACAAAATTAAATAAAATTACATTGCTATATATATAAATAAAAATACATAATAAAAATATTTAGTCAATTCAAGTGTTCTTACTTTTTAGTTGCATCCAAGGCCCCAATTTACCACGAAAGGAGGGTAGAATGATGCTTAGAATAATCCCCACAATCCAACCTTTCCTGCCATGATTAATTTTCAATTAAACTTTAATTAATTTACTCATATTATTTCAGATATATATATTTTAGAGTAAATATGCACGAACTTACAAAGAATTCGAAGATGGAGGGCCAGACGGCGATGGAACTCCAGGTTGATCACCGTTATTGCAGACAATATAATTCCTAAAACACAAATGATCTATGAGAAAATCGATTGAAGCTCGAAAAGAATCGCAAAACAAAGGTCTCGATCCAGTTTAGATTAGTAATCATAGGAAAAACAACAACAAGAATATTATATTACCTCTTAGATTTGGCATTGCTGATCCCAAGAACCGGCAAACTTAACTGTTTCGAGATCGTGAAGGTAAGATTAGAATGTAAAGAGAGATTATGAGACCTAAGACAGTGCTTATTATTATAGTAAACAGCGCTCGAAGAAGAAGAAGGCAAGAGAGTTGACATTGCCATTGACCCTTAAAGGAGAGTACGTCGTTGTTCAATCTGTAAGAAGTCGTGAAAAACTATGAACTTGGTAGTTATCACGGGTTGGTCTTGGCGAAGATATATCGAGAGTAGTTGTAGAAAATAAGGTTTATATATATAAGCTTAGACTAGCCAGCTAGCAGAAGATAAGGTTTTTATAATGACTAATAATGAGGTTTTAATGTTAAATTACTAATATTTTACTGCAACTAATTGCGCACATGTAAACTGTTGTGTTTCAACGTTACTACGTGGTTGGTTCCTACGAAGGTTCTGTCGTAACCAACTAAAGAAGAATAACATTTTAAAGTGAAGTAAATATCATTCTGTGATTTTTTTGGATATATAATATATTGTGGATTATAAAAAGCTGCATGCAACGCATGGGCGGCTAACCTGCTAGTGGGTAAATATTAATCGTCACTGTCACGCGGTTTGGTTTTGAAAATTGTATTGTATAGCATATACCACAGTCTATTTAGTCAATGTCCATGTACGTTGACTACAATTACTTTTTTTTTTTTTCTCTTAACGACCAGAAAAATTCATAGTCATAACTCATAATATGTGAATATGTATTGAATAAATCTTGCCTTATAACTATAATTGACAAATAATAACTATAAGGATGTAAACCAACCAAATTACTTCTAACTGATTGATTAGAAATTTAGAATTACTTAGCTAGCTTGCATCCCAAATTCCCGGGCTCCCCATCCCACTAAGCTATAAACTTCTTTTATCCTCTCAAATTCTCCAATTCTCTCATATATTTCAAACTATGTTTTCTCTATATTGTTGGCTCACGTTTAAACCCCATTTAACATACTTACTAGTTTCTCTATCTAGAACCATACATATATACGCCATATATGCTATAACAAGATAATTTGTCATTATTAAAATCTATGCATATTTTTCAAGTTTTTTTTTTGTTTTTTTTTGTTTATAACTACTTGTTTGGTTAATTTTTGTTTCATATTCTATTGTTTATTTTAAATAGTTGTTTTGTTTGATTCTAGATAATGCATATCAATGTGCATTTGTTTGGTTAATTATATATATGCAGATTTGTGGTTATGTGATAAATTTTGATATTTAATTTAACATGCATGATAATGTAAAAAATTTCTTCTACCAATAGAATCAATACATGTGAAATAAATTTTTATCCTTGAATATACAATTATACACTTGTCATTTTGCATATGGGGTGGTAGGGTGGGTGTTAGTACTACTCCATTGGCTATTGTCTATTGAGTCTTACTTTTGAATTGTCTTGACCTATGATGATTCTTTTCCCAACACGTCTCTTACCATTGGGACGGGTCTGTGAGGGTGAGTTAGAACCCTTTGATTTTTTTATTTTTTTTTTTATTTTTTTCCCTTTCTTTTATCCCCTCTCCTTTTCAAAGGGAGGTTTTGTGTTTGAGCTTTGTTACTTGGGAGGTTTTGGTAGCCATGAGGTGTAAAAAGATGTGAGGGTGATGGAGTTAAAGACACATATTTTCTCAACACACCCTAGACTCTTAACAGGAGCATTAAATGATACGGTATTCAAATCAATACTCTAGTTTCTCCATAAAAGCTAATTTATGAGTGGGGTTTAGCCTCAACTTAATACCACTCTACAATATCTTGTTGAGTTGATATGACATCAGATACAAAGTTACATTTTAGATGGAGTTGGCAGCAACGACAACGAAGACTGTGGTAGCACAGATGTATATTTTGGGTCTTAGCCGGACTATTTATTTATTCTTTGTTTTTGGGCTTAATTTGTATTATGATCATGGTTTTGGGCAAGATTTGTCCTATACTTTTCTTAAATTTTGGGTTTTGTTGTACGATATGGAGCTTTTTGTATCCTGGTAAAATTATGAAACATACGAATCCACTGCAAGTCGAAATTAATAAATCAGTTAAAAATTTTCACAAATCCTAAATACCGGAATGTTTAGTCAAGTAAATTGTGTTTTTTTATGTAATCATTACGGAGTATTATTTTTCATAAGAGAAGTTACAAAGTTTGTTGAATTGGGTTACTTTAACTGCTGAGGCGCTGAACACTCAATTCCACATGGGCCTGGCCCATATTCCATACCCGAACTTGTAGCAACTAGCAGGTTCAACACTTGAACCACTTCCTATGTTTTCTAAACAAATAATGCCACCCATAAAACTACAAGAAATTCCCATGTTAGACAACATAGAGAGAGCGCTCCACTAAGGAGGGAGGAACTGAAAAAAGTTCAAGGATTGAGCATCTTCAATAATTGTAATTTTTGAGGATTTTTGTTATGTTTATTGGATGTGGTGGAGAGAGAAAAGATGAAAATCGATTTTACAATAAAGAATTTTTTGTGACGGACACAAATAGTATATATCACTTTTTATTTTCATTTTCCTTTTCATTTGTTTTAAATAATTTCACTTTTTTTTTTACTCTCATCCCTTCTCCCTCTCCTATTTTTGGCACAAAAGAAACTTATGAAAAGCCTCAAAGTTGGGGTTGCGATGCCCTAAAGAGATTTCCCTCTCTCACTATATTGAAATGACTGTTTTACTATAACTAATAAACTATAACTATTGAAAATTTGACTTCAATGTGTCGTGAATATATTATAGTAACATGAATTGGTGTCAAATTATCCGAGGGCATTATGAGATAAATTACACTTTTATTATTGTATATATTCTTATAGAAGTTAATTACCATACCGATCGAATTGTTTGAAATAATATTTTCTTGCCCCTCAGTCTGTATGTGCTTTATGATCTTTTGAATGAATTGATAATGTTGCTTTCTACGAATCCTATTTGTGTGAAGTAGTTAACATTGTGTTTTTCTTTTCCTCATTTTTTTTGGAAAAAATAAAAATAAAATCTTGAAGACTTTAACTTTACTAGATGAAGCTTTTGCTTTGCGCCTTTGCTCTTCGAATTTGGATGCGCCCAAGTTTTATAAGAAAACTATTGTTAGACATTTCAGTTGAATTGAGATTATCTATTGACTTTTTCAATTTGAGTTGGTAAGTTATAAACAATTTAAATTGATTTATTTATTTTTATGATCTTTTATTAGCGAAGATCATAAGACGAATTTTACCCAAAGTATACATAAATACTACATCCGGATAACTAGTAATTTTTTTCATGAACCAAAGAGTGATGCTAGACAAATTGAAAGTGTTTGTTAATACTTGGTAACCTGAATCTTCCTAATACTTTATCCTAATAAGATGTTGGATTCAGTCTTTTATAATATAAATTTTATTGACCAACCATAAAAGTTTAGTTTAAATTAACTTAACTTTTTTTTTTATCTATCTATAAATAATTATTCTTATATTTTATTGTTTTTACGTATTTGAATTTGCTTTTAGAAATATCTTTTGTCTTTTGAATTTTTTAAAAATCTATTTTCATGAGTCATTTCTAGTACTTAGCGTAATAGGATGGCCAATAACATTTTAAAACAATTTGAAATGTCAAACTCACATAAGCAAATTTTTTGCTAATGTATACACTATTCCTATCGAGAAATAATCCGTATTAAATAAACAAATTAAAAAAATAAGATTTTGAGCGTGATTCGCTTTTGATTTAGATCGAGTCAAAATCTACTAGAATTTCCCTAGTTAAGAATATGAATTTGATATATTATATGTCAAAATTAATAACACATGAATGGAAATTTGTTCTCATCAAATTGTATCCATAATTTTTTTTCTTCAAAAGAACTTTCGAAAGGCTTTTAATAGTTACTGTCCCACATTGGAAGAACATATAATTTGCACCAGTGTGTGTGTATATATATATATTCAGAGATTTTGTGATCTAGTAGCACTCGGTTTACCACTGCTGGAAATCTTCGATTTTTCGACCACTTTTCCGACCACCGATAAAATTGGTCGGAAAAGGTGAGATTTTTTCAATTTTCCGTCAAAGGCATATGGTGGTCGGAAAAGTGGTCGGAATTTCCGATCACCATTACATAGTGGCCGGAAATACCGACCACAAAGTAAAGGTGGTCGTAAATATTTTCAATCATTTTAAATTTTTTTAATTTATCTTAACTTCCGACCATCACGGTGGTCGGTATTTCCGACCACCTTGAAGAGTGGTAGGAAATACTCACCTTTAAAAATAAAAAATAAAAAATTCTTCATATTGTTGTTGTTGTTGTTGTGTTGTTCAATGGTATGAATATCACATGATTTATCTTATTATCATTAATTATTCCACTCATACTATTTTTTTAATTTTTTGTTTCAATTTTAATTTGCATTTCTTCAATTGACCACGAACATAGAGTTTACTGGTATGTTGACATGTTGTGATGTTCAATATAAACAACCAATTTAACATATCTTTGGCAACTTAGGATCCAAGATGCTTCGAAACAATCCATTAATAGTACATTACAAGAAAAATGCACAAATACAACTATTTTTTGCAACAATGTTGTCTTTTATGTAGAAGTAATGTGTTAGCGAACAGAACTTTCATTAAACTTCTCGTGTTGGTATTCGGTAAGCGTTCGTTTATATTCGTTTGATAAGAGATCGTGAACAAGCTCATTTGTGTTCGTTTAGTTGTGTTTGCGGAGAAGCTCGTTTAATACTTCTTTAATAATGTTCACGAACAAACTCATTTATTGTTCGTTTAATAATGTTTGCGAACATGTTCACGAACAAACACACACACACACACACACACATATATAGTCATCATCAGGTGTGTCCTGGTTATTAGGTGTGGCTGTGCGGTATATTTTCAGCCATTAGATCATATCAAATCATCAAATCAACGGGCTTATGTTACAGAACACACCATTCTACGTACTAAAACACACCAGAGTACCGGTAAAACACACAATTTCACACAATATACCAAATGCACATATTTACTTAAAATTTATCAATATACTTAATAAAACGCATCATTCTACGTATTAAAATGTACCACAACGTGCCTCATGTCAGATTGTAAATTGATTCATATAATCTAAAACTAGTTTTTTTCTACGTGCTTTGCGCGAAGACTTGTGCCCGATATTCAAACCCAATTAGTAAATCATTTTGAAATAAATATAATGCGTTTTTTTTTGAGTTGTCGAAGTTTAATAGATATTTGAGTATAATTTTTGTTGTGTATGTATTTGAAATTAACACAAGAAATTCAAATTTATTGTGATTGGTATATTCCACTGTAATTTTAAGGGTACTCAACATTGTATTACAACTTTTTTGTTAATGAAACTTATTATGTTTTTAGATATTTAAACGAAACAAGGTAATATTATATTTCACAATCCAAACCAAACATATAAAATTTATGATTTAGTGACAAAATTTTAATTTTATACCTATTTTAAAAATAAACATTTTATTACTCTTGCTATTGATATATGAAATTTTTTTCACTAAAATCTAATTCCCACCATTTCACCAAAAATTTGTTTTTGGCTCCATCTTGTACATAAAATTGTTTTTGGGCGCCAGTCATTATAGAATTTTTTTTTTCTCTCGAAAAAAATTAAACCAAATAGTGTTCTGTCTTCTCTTCACTCAGATCCAATTTGTTCCTCTTACTCTCACTTTCTCTCTCACTCTCACTAGGGCAACCACCGCCTCCATCGCCACAACCTCCGACTCTCACTCTCTCAGATCTGTCTTCTCGGCCGGCCGTCGATGCCCCTGCCACGCTCCACCGCCACCGCCGACACAGCGCTTGCCTCAGCCACTGCTGACGACGGAGATAGCACTGCCAAACCCGCCGCCGCTGACGACGACGACCCTGGTTCTGATCTCCCAGATCTGTCTTCTCGGACTCTCGCTGGTCGTCGGCGTTCTCCTTTGTGCAGCAGCGCAACCGACGTCATCCGTATAGCAGGTACGTATGCTTGTATTTTATTACTGTAATATTTAGTATTTTTTATAATTTTTGTTTGTTTTCCAGCCTTTATATATTTCTATTTTATTTATTTTTATTTTTTGTATTTTAAATTGATGTTGTGTATATAATATTGAGTTTAAATATATTTTATAATATTAATAATTGTGTATTTCACCTATGAAGCTGAAAAATATTGAGGCAGAATTTTTTTCACTGTATGGAAATGGAAAGATGTGATCTAGATGAACAAGGTCATTTGGCTTTGCAAAGTTGTAGAGGATGATGATAGTGTGCTCCTTTTTGCAATTCTTTTTTTTATTGCAACTTAACCATGGGGATATTCAATCCCTGGCAATTGGCTTTGTCCCTATTTAACTGCTTTATTTTTATTTTACAGAAAAAGTATGCTTCAAAAAATGAACCTGAGCAGAATGGTAAGATTCTACATGTCTACTGCATATTTATATATGCAAGAGAGCTCTCTCTACAGTTTGAATTGGTTACTTTGCCAGTGTGTTATGTTAACATCCATTTTTATTAAAAAAAATTACTTGTATAGTAATATATATGCTGGTTTAAAATAACTCTTCTGCTCTTATTGATTGTTTATGTCTATGCCTTGGTGAAAATGTATAGTTGACACCTATCTATTCAATGGCTTGTAGTAATAATCTTTGAATTTCAGGGATCGCAAAGCTAGAACTGCTCTGTTTGATGGTATTGAGGAAGGTGGCATCCGGGCTTCATTATCATACTCTTCTCATGAGATTTACTTTTTCAAAAGCCTCTAATGTGAGTTAGTCAACAATCAGCTGATATGAATGCAATAGTCTAGCAGAAAAGGCCACATACGAACAGAATCTTAACTGGAACCATGAACAAATTCAAGATGGTGTATTAAATTAACTGGTCTCAGTCTTATTTTCCTCACTTGGTGTGTATACCTGTATGCACTGAATGAATGTCTATCTGTTTGTTTGCTTAAGGTATTCTCACTGTTTGTTTGCTTAAGGTATTCTCACTGTTTGTTTGCTTAATCTTTGTTTTTATTTATTGTTTTAATATGATAGTTTTTATTTATTGCATTTTTGTAGCGGATTTGCATTTTTGTACTAGTGTATGTGTGTGTATATCTCTTGGCCTGGTCAGTTTCTGTAATACATGAAGAACAATACTAAGTAAATATATACATATTTATGTTGATAGGTTAGTTGAGATGCTGGATGGTTAAGAAAGAAAATGAAATTGATAGGATGAAGAAAGAAAATCACAGCATGCAGATTGAGCTCAGGTATATATATTTGTTTGTATAGTCCACTATATTATATGATCTGTTTATTGATTTTTTGTTGGATTTAATTGTGCATTACTTGCCTTTAGAGCAGTCTGTTAACCGTACCAGCTGCAGGAAGATCATTGGAGCAATCCCCTGCTAGTTGAAGATTCTCAACATGTCAATTCAGTTGCCAATGTGAGTTTCTTGTTTGCCCATTCATTTACCTAAACTTTTTTAACATTTTAACATGTTGTGTTTAATTTTAAGTTCATCTCTGTTTTCATAGTCTTTTTTGTGTTCTAATACTGTGATCTTTTTGGTGCTACTTACGATGAACTACATAAGTCAAGAGTTACTATCTAAAACTTATTATTAGTTTTCTTTTTGTGATTGTTTGCAGCTTGACTGCACACTTACTCCGGTGGTCCAATGTTGGTGACAGTATGGAGAGATGTATTAGTTTGGAGATTGAATCAGAAGTCGATCAATTTCAGAATGTTATAAATTTCAACTGTATATTCATATTCTTGAATGAATTCTCTTCATAAATTATTCCAGAATGTTTTAAATTTGTTGTATATACTTGCAACAATATATATATATATATATATATATATATATATATATTCATTTCACTACAGAGGGATCTGTAGTGAAATGAATTTTTTTTTATTTGTTGCCTCCAAGTTTCCGACCACCAAAGTGGTCGGAATTTTCGACTAAGGTGATCGGAAAATCTGGATGCGCGGGGTCGTTCTGCTGGTCGTTTTTTTCCGACTACATTAGAAAGTGGTCGGAATTTCCGACCACGTCCTCCGGTGGTCGGAATTAGCGACTATGGTTTTTCCGGATACCCATTTTGGTCGGAAAAGTGGTCGGAACGGCCGTTTCCGACCTAATTAAGGCTATTTCCGACCACGTTCGGGTGGTCGGAAATCAACAGATTTCCAGCAGTGGACGCTCCTATGTGGAAAATAGTGGGTTCAAGCCTCAGTGGAGGCTTAATATATATATATATATATATANTGGAAAATAGTGGGTTCAAGCCTCAGTGGAGGCTTAATATATATATATATATATATATATATATATAAAATTAATTAATTAATTAAACTCTTTAATATGTTTGAATTGTGTGACCACAATGTTTTCTCTCACCTGCAAGAACCCTAAAATGAGTTCCGAAAATGAATCAATTTTTATTTTTTTTTTTAAATTTGGGTGACACAAGTTTTGACTTTATTTTGTAAGTACTTTGATTAGTTTTGAAAATATAAATTTCGAATTAAATTTCCCTACGGCTTAAATATTTTTTTACTATGGAATCATAAAACGTGTGGGTAGCTGCGTAAGTGAGAATTCTACTTTATTTATTGAGTTATTATAATTGGATTAAACTTTGTAGATTTTTAATATTTTAGATATCAAAAGTCAAAACTCTACATTATTCTCAAAAAAAAAAAAAAAAAAAGGTCAAAACTCTACATTAATCACAAAATATAAGAATGAATATTGATAATTATATTATTAAACGATATGATGAAATTATATACCATAACTTGATATATTCATAAGACCAACTGGGTGCTAAATTTCATCGGCGGATCTTCGCCGGAGTGAACGAGGGAGATAGTTCTTAGTGTGTTTTTGTGTATTCCTCTATCTTTTTGATAAAAAAAAAAAAAAAAAAAAGAGTCAATTTTTGACCTTATAATTGTATCAACCATCTGTTTAGCCAGTATCTCAATTTGCTAGATTTAATATCTTTTATTTTAAATTAAAATGAAAATAAATGCAATATTATTTTATAAGAATCCGACTAGTTATTGTGATACCAACTACCAACCACAGACATTATATTTCTAATTTATACCAAATGCATAAGGATTTAAAACGAAAAAAGAAAAAAGAAAAAAAAGTAGTGATATTCCAGTTGAAGATAACGGCTGCCCCGGATGAGATCAAAGGTGGCAGTTGGCTAGCTAAAACGTCGTTATTGGACGCCATTTAGGTGCAGTCCTATATCTTACGCCGTAATTGTCATGAATAGCAAATACACCTCTCTGCCCCACCAATAATTTGCTTTTAATACACTTGGTGATGTAGACTTGTCACCAAATATGCGAAATTAAACCCCTTTTCCATCGGTTTAAATCTAGATTAGTTATATTCGTTTCACCAAGGTTTAATGTACCTATACAATTTTATAGCTTTTTATGTTTAATTGTGTAAATTGGTGATAGCGTTAATGTAAACGGGGTCTACGATTACGCTACGAATACGTGTGCTACGGGTGGTGAAGGATGTCGCTCGGTGGGTCACCGGTCGACGACTGAACGGTTCGAAGCTATATCGCTCTACGAGTGACGAACAGTCATAAAAAGTAAGCAAGAGAAAGATGATGATCAAATCGCAAGTGTATTAGTCTAGTACTGATGAGTTCTCCCCCCCCCCAAATGAGGGGTGTGATCCCCCTATTTATACTAAGCAGGTCACGTGAGTACTCAACGGATGACATGCGGATGGTCTGACGTGTCATGTCGGCATTGGTCACCTTGAACAGTCGCTCTGCAGGATCTCCGTGACGTGCTCGAGGTGGCAGAGCAATTACTCACAAAATGCCATCACATGTCGCCTCGAGCATTGCAAACGATTAGAATCTTCGGGGAGCTCAAATGATTCCTATAATTCGGAATCTCCTAGCTCCTTAGTAGGCTGCCCGTAGGGTGGCAATAAGTCGCCCGTAGGATGATAATAGGCCGACCGAGTGGTTGTTGACGGAGTGTAGAGTGGTTGATGCGGACCGACCGAGTGGTTGTCGACGGAGTGTAGAGTGGTGGATGCGGACCGACCGAGTGGATGTCGACGGAATGTAGAGTGGTCGATGCGGACCGACCGAGTGGTTGTCAAGTAGGGTGGCAAAGTGCGCGCGTAGTCCAATTGCGTATTTACCCATCAATTGGCATGGTTTGGAGGTATGGAGTATAATATACTACGCAAAGAGTACAAAGAGTATTTTATTATTGATTTAAATATAATTTGGACACTATAGTTGGCTACGATCAAAGATTATGCACAACATACCGGCCTAGTTGACAAAGTATCTTTACCGCATGCTTAGGTAAGTTGGCCAACTAACACTTAAAACATGCTTGAATTGGGTTGTGCCGTCATATAAAGTTAAATTTAGATTTGAGTTATTGAGTTTACTATTTTGATTATTAGGACAGTTAAAATACTCTATAACCCCATCAATATAAAAGAAAGTATAAGTGTACTCATCTCATGCTTTAATTTTATTAGTCCAAAAAAAAAAGGATGGTCCCTATTTTTCACAATATTAAAAAATAATCGAGTCTCACCAGCGACAGTATGAGAGCAACCTCTCAAAGTGAGCAAAAGTCTAGCATCTGTGTTCAGTTGAGTTACCAGAAGCTTTGTTAGGCTCGGGCGTGAGGCCCTTGGGGTTGTGAATTTAACCTTTTAGGAGAAAAATAAAAAAGGAAGTATAATCTTAGTCTATATTAAATCAATTTATACAACCAATTAACCCTAAAATTACCTTCAAAGTTTAAACCTATTTTTCTTTTTCACTTTTCAAGTCGACTTAGCCTTACCTTTTACTTGAGCAGTAGTTGAGTATTGAGTACGTTAAACTTTTTTTTTTCTTTCAATGAAACCAAAGCTAACAAGGAGGTTGACGGTGGACCTGCTCTCACCATAGACCATAGTGGTGATGGCCTATGCAAATTGCCACGCAATATTGTTGAAAAATTCATGTACGTCCAAGTTACAAGTGTTGATATTGTTGAAAATTTCAGGTACCCCATTTAATTAGGTCGGTCCAAAAAATAGATATTACTATAGCTTTTATTGGAAGGGTTAAGTTAAAATAAATTGTATGGTAGAAAAAAAATTGAGCAATGGACAGAATTGGCATTACATAAATGCCAAATTCACGTTTTTGCCATTATTTCATTTCTACAAGTAATATTTTCGCATTCTATAATTTATTTATTTTTTCTTGTAATATACTTTTCCACTCTCTGTTTTCAACGTTTGCCCAACATTTCTTTACTCTTTGCTCAACAAATGAAAGCGAGAGTATTTTCCATGCCACATTAAAGAACTCCATAGTCAAATTGAAGCAAAAGCTTCATTGTTCTTCCATCTCCAAGGTCCTTCCATGGCGATAAATCACAGAAAGCTATTATATGCTAACGAAACTACTTGTGGCGGTGATGGATGCGACCCGCCGCCCTACGGCGCCGGGGACTATTACTTCCCTCTGCCGCCGCCGCCGCCGCAAGAGAAATCAAGCGGAAACGGCGGCGGCAACACTCGGGAAATCACCATCGCCGCCGCAATAGTGGGCGGTTTCGTTCTCCTCATCCTCAGCTACTACCTAGTTATTGTGAAGAACTGTTTCGGGTGGATCCGGGGGAGGAGGCCCGAACAGGGGCGGGGGCCCGAAGGGGAAAACCGAGAGTTTCTCGACGAAAACCGCGGCCCGGTCATCGACCACCCCATCTGGTATATCCGTACAATCGGGCTTCAACCTTCCGTAATCAATACCATCACGATTTTCCAGTATAAACCGGGCCACGAAAGGTTGATTGAAGGAACGGAATGCTCTGTTTGCTTGAATGAGTTCCAAGAAGACGAGACTCTCCGGCTTTTACCGAAATGTAACCACGCTTTCCACATTCTCTGTATCGACACGTGGCTGAGATCTCACACGAATTGCCCGCTGTGTCGCGCCCCCATTGTCTCCAACGCCGCCGCTCCGCTCCGGAATCCCATCCCCGCCGCTCCGGTCCAAGCTGAGAATAGACCCGAAAGAAACATCGAACGGGACGATGTTGAAGCTGGGAATCGCGAAAACAGAGAAGAAGAAGCCCAGGTTCAAGAATCCGGCGGCGACGAGGCTCGGAAAACGGAAAGAACAGGTAACGGAAATGACGGTGTTGTTTATTGGAGCAGTACGAGGAGGTCGTTGTCGGTTGGTTCCTCAATCGCCGCCAACATCGTTGATTTTGTCGAGCACGAAGAGGCGTGTTTGGGAGATCCAGAAGCGTCTCAAAGTAACACCCGAAGGAATTCAATTACAGAGTGTCTGCACAAGAAGCCTGTTTTGATGAAGAGATCATTTTCATACGCAGGAATGCCATTTTTCTCAAGAAATCAACCAAACACGCCGCAGAACTAGCGGCAAATCCGCACACACAACTCAATTGGTTTCCAGTGGAGAAAGATGAATATAATTGTACAGTGAATTCATGGCATCCATGCCGCCTTTACGTTTATGATTCATGGTAATTAACGATCAAGAGACGAGGTATACATACATACATAAATTAAATGTCATGTCGTGATTAAGCCTGCATTGATATGAGGCAAAAGTTTTGTTATGTCATGTGTGAATTGTGATCACAAGTACAAGTAGTATAAAGTGGGAGTGATTGGTGACGAGACACTCGAAATATGATACATAGAATTTGGTCTTGTGTTCATTAAACGGATAGGGTGGTGGTGGGTGATGTCTGCGCTGTATATGTATGTTTGTTGCTGCTAATGGTTGAGCGGATGTCCTTCATCGTATTTCTTATCCAATGCCAATGTCTCCAATTGCTTGGATGATTTCTATGTTTCTCATGATCGTCTGTCAATATTGGTGCAATATGTAAAAACTCAATTACTTCAATTCTATAAGCAAATTATTTTGGACATAAATAGGCTCACGGTTGATTTTTCTCTTCACAACTAATTAATTGGTAATAAATAGTTTTATTGGGCTCAATCTAATACAAAATTAGGTTTAAACTATAATCATATTGAAAGAGTTATATTCTGAATAGAGCTTGACCAAAACACGGCTAAGTTATAGAGAGCAGAATAGAGTGGCTGACCGATTGGCGTCACTCGGTGCTTGTCAAATAGGAGGCCGGAGAATTCTCGAAGTGTACCCCATCTTTGGGGAGGAGACATATCTTGACGATTTGGCACATGTTACCTGGGCGAGAAGAGTGTTGGAGCATAATTCCTATTAGAGCTCCTGGTTCCCCTCTGTTTCAGATTAAAAAAATCTTAAATTCTTTTAAATCATTGTTGTTGCCTTGTTGGTCAGTTATTACTACAATAGTACAATGCTTTTAAGCAATTTTAGTGTCTGATTGACTCGTTATCATTATTTTTAATGATCCAATCCATTGTACTCTGAAAACAGAATTTAGGCCCAATCAAACTAGTTCCAAATGCTCATTATAGCCCAGACCCCAGAGTTAGTTACATACTTTTTGGAAGAAGCATTATGATCCCTAAAACGAAGCCCTATTCCACAAATTTAATTACCCAAAAAAATCTTCAATCCAATGGTCCAATTAAGACAACTAACATGGCCCTATTCGATTATCCAATCAGAGCTCCATGTTGGTGTGATTGTTTCACATATTATATATTGTATGAGTGCATTGTTTTGCTTTACAAAAAAAATCGCAATTGTCATTTGAAGATCCATTTTTGGTGAACTCCATTTTGTGATCATAACCAATAAAGGACTACAAGAAGATAAACTAACTTAGACTCCCTATAAGTTATCAGCTCATGCCAAGAAAGTCAATAGGTAGTTCTCATAGGAAGTCGAACTTGAAAACTTGCGGAAATGTGGTTACTGAGTAACAAGCCAACTGGCCGACTAACTCGGTAATATTGCTCATGGGGTTATTAGAAATCTATCATCATAATACTTATTATTATTAAATTTGTAGGGAAGTGATTGTTTTGAGGATTTCCCACACCCTTTTGGAAATAAATGTTTGGACCACTTGCTAATTAGGGTCAATCAAGTGGCCGATTAAGAAACTGTTATGCTAGAGCATCCATCCACTACAGAGTAATAGAGTATTAAGAGTTTGTTCCTTTTTAATATTTTTTAAGGACAAAACTTATTTGCGTTCATATATTCTTGGAGAAAAAGTCATCGTAGACAATTTAGTCTTGAAAATATTGTAAATAATCCAATCATTTATAAGTCGTGTAACTCAAAATTCCACAACAAAGCTAGTTTAGCAGTATAATGAATTAATGATGATTTGGTAGCATTCCATCCACAAGAACCACCATAGATAAACAGCAAGTTGTACCGAAGAGAGAGTCATTGATGGTGGCCTTTAAACTACCTCATCGTATGAGCCAGGACATTGTAACAAACAATAATAATTAGTAACCTAACATATTAGTTTATAGACTTAATCATATCATATGATCCAACCTTGTCAAGTAGCCATTAAACGACGCACTAACAGGGAATCTCTTTGGTCGGTAGAGTCATGTTTTACTGTTGTTTTATCCTCTTTTTAATCACTTAATTAGTACACACAAACTTTATTCCATGTCACCAGCCATGATGCCTTTGGGTCTTCTGTTTGCTCCCACATAGTCTCCATCAACCAAATCTTTGTTAATTAGTTGTTTGGATCACATTATGATTCTGGTTTTGTACACTACTTTGGCCACTTGGTTGGTCTGATTGCAACTTGTTCACTCAACTTTGACTGTGTAGAATGAAGGAGCAATTTTAATTTGCCGTCCTGGGATACATATGTCATCCTTTCACAAGCATTTGGTCATTTTTTTTAATGAACCCCAACCACTCTTACCTTCATCCATGCGTTACACTAATTAAACTAGTGCTCATAAATATTATATGATACAAGAGATAAAGACTATTGACACACTCTCATTTTTACATATTTTTATATGTAATAAGAAATATATATACATTTTTTAGCAAAAAAATAAAATAAAATAAAATTAAGGTGCAGATTGGCAGTTGGGTAGGTCTGAAGAGGTTTCCTCTGCCCTTGTGTTTTAAAAAGTTATCAACCAAATACTAATTATGATTTTGATTCTTATTTATGGTGTGTAAACCCATGATCCAAACACACACTAAATTAGACATGATTTATGAAAATTTTAGATTAGTCAAACTTGTACAATATATCTTAGGAAATTAATTTCATTTGGCACGCATGGCTAATAAGCATCAATCATAGTATGTCAACAATATTTAACATGTTAAACCATTGTGGTTGTATCGATACTATATATAAAAACAAAATCCTCACTTTAAGGTCCCGCCCAAAACAGTCCTACAATATTTAGGATGCTATAAACAGTCCTATAATATTTAGGATGCTATTATTTCCTATTTTCCTATTCGTTGTACAATTCTACATTACAATTTCTATCGTACTACAATTCTACATTACAATTCCTATCATATTACAATTGTATCGTAATAAGATACAACCTTATATAAATCCCTAATCCTATACTGCCAACTTTAAAAGAGAAACGCAGGGCAATTATTCCAGACCTCTCCACTTTTAAATCTGCAAATTTTGTTGCTCCGCCTGTTTTCTTTCAATTCTACAAATCGAAAACAATTTTCTTCTTTCACTAATAGAGCCTGTTTTTGTCTCTGCTTCTGACCTATCCCCAAAGACGAAGAAAAGTTGTATAAGGCTTTGATTGATTCATTGTTATTTGTCCCGAGAATATCAACGTTCCGCAGTCAACCAACAGACACTGGAGTGCCTACTCCATAACTCCCAAGTGTAATACCATTCCTGCAAAAGAAAAAACAACATAGAGTAATGATAACTATACTTATTAACAATTTTAGTATTAGGTATATTACAAATTAATAATAATTTACATAATAATTAAATATAGAAAGACCGATTATATTATAAACTCATTAATTTTGTAAAAGAATGTAGTGTTATTATTTTATCTGATGGTATAGTTAGTGCAATGAAAAGGACATGTGATATACCAAACATATGTTGGTACAGGATCATTCGAAAACATCTATACTATATATAAAAGTAAAATTTTCCTCCCAAATTTTCCTACTCAAACTTTTGTTAATATTAATTACATAATTTATTGGTAAAATAATTAATAAATCTTAATTGGTAAAAAAATGTTATATGGAAATTAAATAACATCTATTAATTGGTATTATTGTTTCCAATAAGTCTACACCAATAATGAAATAATCATTTATTTTATTTTTTGCAAATTCACATTAATAACATCAATAATACGTTATTAACGCACACATCCAGTTCTAATAAATTATTATGTGCAATAACATCAATAATACGATATTAACACAGGCACATCCAGTTCTAATAAATTATTATGTGCAATAATTATAATATTTTAAGAATATGCTTGGCCGCTTGGGGATCACGACCATATATGAACAATAAATATAGAACATATTCATTCTTAAAGGGTGTCTATTAAAAATATCAATAAATAAAATAGGATAAGGAATGAAAATCAATTTTGAGGAAATATATTTAATATTTAATAATTGTATAATATTTAATATTTAATAAATTTAGTATACAGTAATAAATTAATTAATCTATATATTCTATTAATATTAATTCTAATATCTTATTATTAATTATTAATCTATCTATCTATTATATCTATAAAAGTAAAATCTTCTTCTTCAACTTTAATAATTTATGGATAAAATATTAATAAAGCTTAATCGGTAAGAAAATGTTATATGAAAATTAATTAATATCTATTAATTGGTAATATTGTTTACAATTTTCCAAATTATACCGAATTCTCCAGGTGGACATAAATTATACCGTAATTCTCATGGTAATAGCGTAATTCATGGTAATATACTTTCCGAATTCACGGTAATCACATTATTATGTAAATATTACACACGCATATCCAGGTGCACTACTCAATAATATTTTACCTATTTTAAAATACTGATATTTAATATACACTAACAAAATCCATCTGCGACATATTGATAAAAGAATATATGGTTTTTACTTAGGTGCTTTACGATTTTTTCCCAGTTGTGTATGAATTCATAGGTAATAGGACAACAAGTATTTTGGGAAAGGTTGATAACCATATACACTACAAAACATGATAGCTGTAATTGTATAGAGCACAATTGTAAAGATTTTTTTGTATGTTTTATGTAGGTTTTGTATATAGGAATTAAATGTTTTTTTTAAATGTTAATAAAGAAATAAGCTTATCCAATTATTCCAAGCTATACAATTTTCATACGATTACCATATTATTTGCAAACATCAATCTTACTCAAATAACTCTAACTATAACACATTAAAATAATTAACCAAATTAATTACACAGATAAAACCCTAAGGATAAATAAAGTATACCCTAAACAACCAAATTAAGTTTGACATGTTTAAGTAGAATGATAGCTCTTAATACATTATACAGCTCAACTGTTAAGCAAAAATACACAACAAATAAAACATGCCCACAAATCATCAAACGTAACATTCATGAAGTAAGGTTAATCTATACACTTAAAAGAAAGCATAGCTAATCTATACAACGAGATAATTAGCCCAATTAATACAAATCATAAACATTGATATATAAAATGTCTAAAGTTTTAGCACCGAATGCATATATATACACGTTGGCTATTAATTGGACAATTATTTGTTCAAATTCAACCAATGATAACATCAGAAAACATAATTGATCAAACTCAATTCTTCAATTGCACTATATAATACTCGATGTTATAATTTACATAACTGTATATCGATCTAAATATCCTTAACATATTATAACAAATTCATTCCATGCAACGCACGGGCGAAAATACTAGTTAGGTATAACACAAAACTAATTCTAAAATAATTTTTATATATATTTATAGTTATAAATAAATATTGTAAAAGTAAGGCTTATGTGCTTAGTTTCACATGAAACCCATGATAAAGACGTGACGCTATATTGGAAGTCATTATTTATAGAGGGAAAAATGAAAAGAAAGTGTTGTTTGGCCCCGGGTAGGAGTGCAAATAAGGGAAGCAAAAAAATGCAACTTTTTAAAGGCTAATTATAATTTTTTCATTTACAAAACCAATCAGTGCATAAAAGTTAAACTGAGAATTGAGAGGGAATATTTATAATGATTGTATTATTTATGTCTCCACCCAAAACTAAATAAAACTCTCCGACCGACATAATTTTCCTCAAAAGGACATACATGGGAGTGGCAGAGATCTACGAAGTCAGTATTTAAATGGCATCCTGTATATATACTTATATAATACGGCACAACATTATTTATATATATAGACGGGATATTTTATTCAAATTAATAAATTGAAATTACTTGTTTTCTTGGACTAAAATCGTACCGTGAGGATGACTTTTTGGACATAGTAACCCTCAATTCAAGGGAATTTGTGTGAGTTAATTAGGACGTAATAAGTCCGGCTCACCCTTGGATTATTGTACTAAACATTAAATAATTGCTTTTAGTATTTGTTTGACCGATATCATTAGATAGGTGCGTATACCTCACAATTAATGGTACAATTTGTTAACACGACGTAAAATTAGATACAAAAATAAGAGGTTAATATTCACTCTTAATGTACCATGTGTCATTAATATATTGACTTATTAAGCTGGTTAAGAAGCCATTATAATCTATGTCTTAACGGGTCAACCTACTTAACCCTGTAATATTAATATTAGTATTAGTTATTATTTTTAAATATTATTTTATTAATGTTATGGTTAAATATATTTACTATTTTGTTGATTTAATTATATATTTACTTAAAATGAAAGTTGTTTTTAAAGTTTTATTTTCTAAAAATAAAATTATATTAACATGCCTAACAAGTTTTAAAGGGTTAATTATTGTGTTATATCGTGTTGTGTAGATTTAAAACATGCGAAATGCTAACTAATAAACTGTCTATCGTGTAAATTCTCTTTTAATATATTTAAAATTTGTGTACGTGTTTAAAATTCTAATCCGTTAGAGTTCATTTTTAGTCCTATCATGTTCGTAATAATATCGTGTCAACTTCGTAACAAACCTATTTACATAAATTGTTCAATCTGGTGGTGTGTGAGAATTTTACAATTTAAAAAAAAAATTTAAAATGACACCTAACATCCAAAAACAACACATATGATCCAAGAGAAAACAGCATGTGAAGGCGCTACTAATATTCTTTCATAGTTATTCATAGAGGCTATGTAAATAGTAATTTATTGAATTGGTTTAATATGATTTGATTTATGTGATTTTTTTGGGTGTAATCCAAGATTTCTATTGCCGGCATGCGATTAATTGTCCCGTTGGATTGTAAGCATCTCAGGTAGTACAATTAATATAAAGATTTAAGATATTTCATATACAAAATAATAATAAAAAAAAATAGAACCCTTGAAGTTTGTGAATTATAATAAAACAGTTAATTTCGACTTCATCTTAGAATTTTAATATTTGCAAATAAATAGAAAAAAAAATAGTAATAAAGATGGGAAGGAAAACATTATGTAGTATATTCTTTTGAGGGTGAAAATTACAAACTTTAGGTCATATCGAAATGGAGAGGAGGGGTCATTACTCATTAGGGACGCACGGCGCCCAAAAAGAAAAAATGCTTTAATGGCGATGATAACATAAAACACAGAAGTGATATGATGTTTTTGGAAGCTGCCAGCCAGCCTCTCATGGAGCCATCATTACCCCCTTTTATTCTAAACTCCAATCATCTTCTTTTCTTTATTCCTAAAACTGCACATCATCATGCTCATCAAGATATATGATGAATTGAAGCTTCATATATATACCACATCGCCTCAACTCAACTCAAACACTTAGCTTGTTGGACTGAATATTACTATTATATCTAATGTATACTACACACTAAAAAGATCGAATATAATGAATCATATCACTATTGTCACCTCTACTCCCCCTCACGTGCAAATCTTCTGTTCCATCTCTCTACTTTTTCAAGTTCTTCATTCTTTTCTGATCTACTACTTCTGTCTCTGTGCTTCTTCCCCCTCACACTTTATTTCTGCAGTGAATAATGAATGATAAGTAACCTTTTTAAACCCACAAAAGTTTATCATCAAGTCATAATTAAGAGATAACAACCCAAAGGCTTCTTCAAAATACAGTTTTTTTTTTTAGTGACGGGAATAAAACTTGCCGTCACTAAGGTAAAATTGAAACACACACCCTCACGCGTGCCCATGACCTCTGGCATGACTCTGATACCAAATTGAAGTATGTGCTTCATCTCAACTAAAAACCTAAGTTGATAGTTTATGTTTATATTATATTATATGCTCAACAAACTATGCTAAATTGTCCGTCTGTATATTGTAATATATATAATTATTGTAAAAAAAAATCTATAAAAGACAGTGTTTGATATGATGATCTTGAGACCGTAAGTAAAATGTCTAAATGCAGTTAATTCAAGAAAATACAGTCTGTAGTTGTTAGGAAAATGTAGGTGCCACCCTGGTGTGTCACTGTCATTTTAATTGCTTCCTCTTCTTGCGGCCACCCCCATACAAAATCAATACTCCGCGTAACATGATTAGGGAGGAAGAATTAAGCAAGAATATTATTACCAATATATATAATAATTATTAATATTTTATTGTATTTTAATGAGGGGAGGAGTTTTAATTTGAGGTATAAATAATGAAATTTGTAATAGGGAGCAAAAGTTGGTTGATTATATATATATATATATATATATATATATGTTGTAAAAGGCGAGTGTGGCAGTCGAAGATGGACCCGTGCATGGATCCGTAGTCTGCCACTTTTTACCACCTAAAGCCGTGACAATATGGAGTGGTACCAAATTCGAATTTAGTAAAGCTTCAATTATTTTTCGCCACATCATTATCGAGGGGGCTGGCCTTGAACTCACAGATTATCGCACGTACGGCCTAATTACTGTTTTTTTTTTTTTTAAATGAGACTAATAATTTTACGTGTTAATTTCAAATGAGACTAATAATTTTAAGGATTATATCTTTTATTGTTTTGAGAATTTAGTGAGTTATTAGCACAAGCTAGCTAGCTTGTTCCCACATGTTTGGGGTAACTTTGAGTAAAAGTTATGTTTGAGTAGGCTGTGGAAAGCATTTCAAGAATCTTGAACAGTAATTCCAAACAGTTAACGACGGCTAAATTAAAGGCAGTAATCATATCTTCCCAGACTAGAGAAATTATTATTATTATTAATATTGTTGTTGTTGTTGTTTTTATTGTTGCTGTTGTTGTTTATACCAGTTTCTATTTTCTAACAAGCGAAGTGTGTGTATATAATATAAATTAAAATAGAGGAAATGTTATTGTTCTTTAATAGTGACATATTGCACCTTCCAGGAAGGAGACTGGTTTTTTTAAGATAGAGACATCCTGATCTGAATCCAAATTTGTTTCTTTTTCCCAATTGTTCAAATTCCCATCCTCGGTGTTTTTTTTTTTTTTTTTTTTTTTTGGTTTTAATGAAAGGTTCCAAATTTGTTTCTTTTTCCCAATTGTTCAAATTCCCATCTTCATTTTTTTTTTGTTTTTTTTTTGTGGTTTTAATGAAAGGTCACACTTGTGTGTCTCACGAATTATTATCCGTGACACGGGTCAAGAAATGTTGGATCAATATAAAAATGTAATATTTATATGAAAATGTAATACTAATAAATAATAAAGTATTTGTAACTTGAAAAGTATAATACTTTTGAAGAAAAATGTAAAAGTATTACGTTTTACCTTATAAGTAAGGTTGGCAAATGTTTGTTACTTGTAAAAGAAAATGTAGTATTTATGAGGAAAAATATAATACTTTTAAACCAAAATGTAAAAATATTACATTTTTTTTTCAAAAGTATTATATTTTTTTATATAAGTAATAAATACTTTATTCCTACTTAGTATTACATTTTTCAATAAAAAAAATTACATTTTCATATTGACCCAACATGCTGCATGACAAGGATTCATGAGATTCTCACGTAATAAGTTTTTGATTCTTTTTAAAAAGATCATAGTTTCCACATAATTCCAAAAGGGGTGACCACTTGAGCGGATCGTAATTCTTATACCAAAATGTCACAAATTGAATTTGATTCTTGCCAATTTCTCGCGGTCCAGCCAGGCACAAAATTTTTCTAGTATAATCTACCTTTTTAGTGTAATTTATAAGTTATTACACAGAAATACAATTTATCCCCTACCCACCTTCAGGCTTCAGGCATCAAGTAGCGATTGATTTTATTTGTGATTTAAAAAAGAAAGTTCTACCTAATTGTTTTTCATGATTGTAAACCATTGAACATTGTGCCATCCAAGCATCTTTGGGTTACTATTTGTACCCTTTGGATCACTTTTCCTTTTACTTTGTTTTCCACACATCAACAATGAATGTTGTCACGTGTAAATGTAATTCAACTTTACCACACAAATTATTGGCATCAATTTTGCAAATCCCGTGATGCTGTTTGTTTCGCACATGAAAAGTAAAATAAACACCGCAGGAGTAACAAACATATACCACAACCTCGTCAACTTCATGTCCGCCCACAGATATGAAAAGCCAACATAACACTCTTCCTTTCATGATCGAATTTTTTATTAATAAAGCAATATTACTAATAAGTATATATATATCCTAATATAATTATTCTTGAACCACATAGTATATACTAATATACTTCAAATATATGTAATTTTTAAAAAAGAAAAGAATCTTGAAAGTTATTGAGTGTCAGGCACGGATCACAAGAGTTCGTCATGGGTTCGTACACAGTCAAATTTGCAAAAGGCACTGGAATGTTACAAGTCCTCAAAACCTAAAACTAAAAAGAAAATTTGGGGTTGAGGGAGAGAGAAAATTAAGTAAAAAAAAGAAAAAGAAATTTAGAGTTAATAAAGGGTGGGTTTTTTTATTTTTATTTTTATTTTTTTTAACTGGTGCAAGCAGCTTCTTCTTGGATTCTGGCAAGTAGTTGGTGAACGGCGTCAGCTATTTCGTCTACTGTAGTAAGCTGGCAACCATCCTCAAGCTGTTTCATGATGATCATGCAAACCAACACTTAATTAACGAAAGAATCATTAGTTACCTAGCTAATTAAGATTTCGACGAAGTTAATGATGGACAAACCTTAACGCTGAGCGAGTAGAGCACCATTTGATCGACGGTGGTGACGTTGAGGTGAAGAACAGTGAGCCAAAGATACTGAAGATTCGCGACGATCTTGAGGAGCTGCCTCGGCCTTTTCTTCGACAGTATCTTCAGATTCGCGTGGCTCTCCACCATCGTCACTTCAATGTCCGCCAACGCCGACCGGTTCTCCGCCGGCGGCACCGCCGCCAACGCCGCCTCAGGTGCGGCGGCCGATGACCCAACACCGTTAGTTCCTCCCTGGGTCTTTGAGTACTGCGGGAACGTGAAGAAATCGGCGAAAAGCGGCGGCGACGACACGCCGCCGTTGTCGGGTTGATTATTGTTGTTGCTGCTGACACGGTTGTGCGCTTCGAGGGTTTGAAGATGTTGCTCAAGCTCCTTCACGAAATTAATGGCGCCTCCAATTATTGACGCTTGATCACCCTGTAATTAAAAAAATAACTAAACTACTTCGTATAAATTACGATTAATTCTTTATTATATATTGATTTGACCACCATTAAATCAAATAAAACAGCTAATAAGATCATTAATTATACTACAATTTAGTAAAAAAAGTGGCTCGACAAACTGTTTCATGTCTTTATCGTGTCGCATTCATGAACCAGCCCAATTTTATGGTACCATGTTTATCGAAAAACAAAAGAATTAATCTTAATTTTCCTTGACGTGTTTTTTTTTTTTTTATAATTAACGTACGAAAAATAAAAGAAATTAAACATCAACTGACCCTTTGAACGTAGGAAGGTGGCATCATAGATCGAATAACGGCGAGGTATTCATTCATCTGTTTGCGGCGGTTACGCTCCACGGCAATGTGAGTCATTCTCTGATTCTCCAACTCCTCCTTGTTCTTGCACGTCCTAGTCCGCCGCCGCTTGCGGCGGCCTGCGGCGGCAGAAAGCGTCGCCGCCGCTTGTTCCACGGCGGCGGCGGGTGGCAAGGACCCATCGACGGCGAGGAGCGCGGGATGGTGATCGGCGCCGCCGGTACAGGCTTCCGGCGAGGAATTGGGATCCCAATAGCCGTGCAAGCTCTGATTGTCCATACTGGTAGTGGTATTATCCTCTAGCATCCCAAGAAAGGCCTTGTCAACATCGCCTTGAGAGCTAAAATCATAGGCGCCCCCCCACCCCCCACCTCCAAAAAACTCTTTACACCCATAAACCAACGAATCTTGAGGGTAGATCACAGTTTCTAAAGCCATTTTCGCAGCAAAAAGCCAAAAGACTATTCCAATTCCAAACCGCTGTAATTTTCTCTAGATCTTGTATAAGAACAAGCTAGGTTTGGGGTTGCACATTGAGCAGTGGGCTTTGTTTGCTTTGTTTCAAATATGGACAAGTAGAGGAGCAAATAAAAGGGACGAGAATTGAAAAAGTGGTTTGGAAAGGCCAAGGGGAAAAGGATGGAGAAGAAGTAGTTAGAAGGTGAGGAATTGGACGGTCTTAAGCATATGCCCAAGCGCTACAAATTAAACCCAAACAGCCACCAAACAAAGTAGGGTTAAGGGAAATGGTTTGATACAACTTTTATAGACGAACATGCACACTGCTAATATTATATGTTATGACCAATATTGCAATTTATATGACTTTTTACACATGTCCATACAGTGCTCCTATAATGACTAGTTTACCTGGTATAATATTTGATATCTATCTACACTACTATAGACAAATTCAGGTTTATTTCAAGTTGTGTCATAAACACTCATAACTACGATAGACTATTTGACGAGTATTCGTGCATAATTGTACCTGCTACAAAAGTATATAGTATCTCGTCGCTGTGATCTAATCTAGGTTCGGTAAGTACAATAGGATATGATATCTCATCAGTTTGAACTAATTTTTTTTTGGTACATTAGATACTCCCAAATTAGGTAGATTACACTAATTCTAAGCCCCTAAACCCCCTGTCCAAGAGTCACTATAGGAGGTAAATCGCAAGTCGTTCAGTCAATCTCTAGCTAGGTTCCCACCCATACCTGTACACTATACGCACAATGGGTCTTCATATTCTCTAATCGGATCAAGGTCTCTCGACGACCCCCTAGGTTATGAACTAATCTTGGTTTACGCCTATAGAGTTTGACGCTTACTTAGAAATACATGTAATACACAACCTATCATCTATTTTTGCAGTTGTATTAACGACTCGTATATATACTATTTGTCTCAAATTATCGGGTTAATTCAATATTAAATATTTCTTTTATGAAGTTAAATACTGCCCTAAAATGGGATAATTGATTACTGTGAAATTTGAGAACGAAAATGATGATAATATTGTACAGTAGCCTATATGATCCATGGTACGTGACACAACATATGTACAAATGTTTCAAAAAAAAAAAAAACATATGTACAAATGGATGAGTGAGGCACTGTTAACTTTCTCTTTCGATGACATGGTGGCTCTGCAAGGACGGAAAAGTCCTCCGTCAGCTTTGGTGCAGTGGGGGCGAGACCGTCCTTTCACCAACTTACGCACAAGTGGGTGCATTGTGTCACACACAAAAGGGGGTGCCTATGAGGCCCGTAGCCATTGTTTAATTTTGGAAAATCATAGTATGCATGGTCGGACGCTGCGCACAAGAAGCGAAGAGACTGAATTGCTGACGAAAAGCTTGATAAAAGCTTTCTCACAGATTCCAGCAAGATCTAGAGAGAGAGAGACAGGGAGATCAATGATTTGAGGCATATTAGTGGAATTTTGGTCGTGTATATAATATATAAATAATAAATATATGTCTAATTATCAATTTAGATTTTTAGTTAAGAAGTTCATATAGATATTCAATTGGTTATCATGTTATAGATCGTGGACAAAGACACATAATCAAGTCTGACAACAACACTGTAGAAGTTTCACCTAATGTAGTGTGTCAAGGTTTGGAACCCCGGGCAAATAAATTTTGCCTTTTCTATGTGTAAGGGCAAATTTTTAGTGAACTTGAAATGTTTAGAGCTGATCGTTGCATATGTTACCTGTGGCACATAATAAAAAGAGACTACGGTCCACGTGTCAGAGTTTATAAGATTTAATTATCAACTTTATGCTTTTAATATCTTAAAACGGTGACAAAATTAGTTTAATATGAAGGAGTCAATGCGAGTTCGTGAAAGTATTACTTGAAAATTATAAAGAAACAAGTTGTGTGTGTGTGGTTTTCAAAAAAAAAAAAAAAAAGTTGTGTGTGTGTGAATATTTGTGAGACAGAACATTGAGGTATGCATAGGATATCTATGTCGATAGCAGAGGAATCCATGTGACTTCACGAAACAAGAATAGGGAGCTCTGTTATCTTCTACGATGATGACTCTGTTTCACCACTTCCTTTCCCAAGACTACTGTCCACTGTCACAGTTTCCCAGTTTTACCACAGGGTTTTACCATTAACTGCTAGTACGGAGTATATTCACGGTTAATTATACCCCCTCTCACCCACATTCTCTAATTCTCTTTACCCCCCACCCCCACCCCCTCTATCCTCTCATCATTTCAGTGTTACTGGAAAAACATATGGTGATATCACGGGTCTGAAACTGTGAATAGTAAAAAACCAGAGGGTTAATATAGTAAAATTTCCATTGCCACACGCTTCAACGTGCTCTTGCCAACTCAAAACGACATTTAAAATTAAAGGTAGTCCTGTCAAAACGACATTCTTTTGGGTTTCCAACGGAATATTACTTAAAACTGTGCCTTTCAGTATTATATATAGTTTATTTTTCCCTTTAAGCTACATGCATCAAGATTGAACTACTTGGAAATACTATAATGTTGTTTTATGGTGTCACGTGATGCGTAGTACAAAATTGTATCCCTCATAAATCTTACAATATCAAAAATGCACCGCACCTTATAAAATGAATATTTTATTTACAAAAATGTTACTGTGTTCGCTTCAGTAGTTCAAACGTTATACCTTGTAATATGGTGCAGAATCTTTTGTGTTTAGAAAGGTGCATGGTGATGAAAAATAGGGGATAAAATCCAAAAACAACTGGCAGTACATAGACCTTGATTAGAGCATCATTAGCATGCTAGATTAAGCGATTCGATGAGGGATTAGGTGGGGGATATTAGGATTTAGGATAAGAATGCGATTAACATAAGTCGAGAGTGAATAATTTAATGGGGGAGATGATTAGTTTAAGGGGAAGGTAATATTCTTTGGGAATTTCGAAGCAGGCGGAGGGGGGTTGAAGACGCAAACCCTAGACGAAAGAAAGTCGTGGATTCTTTTGGAAAAAGGCTATTGTCTTTTGAGCTGATGGGGGTAGTACAATAGCCAAGAAGCTAAGAATGAAGCTAGCAAATTTCATGGCTTGGATGGGTTGGGAGTTGTGTGTGTATGTGTGTGTATGGGCAGTTTCATGTCCTCTTTTCATAACATTATTGAGGAGGAATCTGTCCTTGCATGTTATCTCGTCGTCTGCTATTTCCTTCCTAACGTTTTATATATTGTACTTGCATGTACGTACTTGTCACTACCCCAGAAGTTATAGCTCAGAGCGAAAGCACAATTTTTATTTTTCTTTTAACTTATATCGTCTCACATTTTCAAGAGTCAAGGTGCTGAACTTGGTTTATCAGGCCTCCGCCCTATAATCTCACTAGCCATCAGATGTTGACTTGATCTTTCACTGGCCTCCACCCAATAGTACACTCATTTTACTTATACTTGATCTTTTACTGGACTCGGATTTTTTAATTTCATCGGAAATAATTTTGGGTGATGCTTTTGAATTTTGTATTTAAATTAGGTATCTAGCTTTTGTGTAGTAGAAGTGTCGTGATTATAATAAACAACGTAACTTTTTAATGAAGATATAGATCACTAGATGAACTTTTCATATGTGTGTTGCTCTATATGTTGTCTTTTTGGTCAATTTTTCTATTATACTGTATCGCAAGTCAATAGTTGATTTGTCCAGTTTAGGCAAAAATTAGTGTATATATATTTGGATTAGTTTAAATGTAAATGTGAATTAGTTGTAAATGTAAATCTATTGTAAATTAAGATTATATGGACCGGAGTACAAAACTTTGAATGCATACCACCCACCGATCATATATCGGGTTGTTATGCCGTGGACCTAGGTCCACCTTGCAAGGTGAAACTGGGTCTACATTCACATAAACTATATTCTATATTCACAATTTGTAAACTCCACATTCACACATTATAGGATTATATGTTTAGTAACTATATTACCACTGTTATGCATTAACACATTCAAAACTCTATATTCACAGGGTTTTATACTCCACATTCACAAATTGAGAACTCCACATCCACACATTACAGGGCTACAAGTTGCTAGAACTTCTTAACTCTATTACAGATTAACACATGCATAACTCTACATTCACGATTTCTATACTCTATATTCACAATTTGAAACCTCCACATTCACACATTTCTGGGCAACTCTACATTCACACAATCATAAATCTACATTAACGATTTCTATACTCTACATTCACACTTTAAAACCTCTACATTCACACATTTTTGGACAACTCTATATTCAACAATATATTTACTAATTTAAAAAAAAAAAAAAAAAAAGACAAAGTGGACCTGGATCTACAACATAATTTGCCTCATATATCACCACCTAACAAAAAATTTGCTTACCGGCCAAAACGTTCTGTACTTTTTTTTCCCCCAAGAAACAAGAAGTATATATGCCTATTTTAAAATAATTTTATGCCTAATAATTAGTTCACCAAGTAATAATAATTTTCTTTATTACAAATATTTTTTTTATATACTCCCCATCTCGAATTAAGAAAAAAAAAAAACTAATACATTTTTTACCCATGCCATTCAGATATGGTATATTTTACTTAACGAATGATTACCCAAAAAAATATTTACATAATTAAATAAATGAAGAGAAGACTAGGGGAATAGAAATATGAAATAGACTATATATTATATATGGACATAGAATGATTAAAATTTTGGGTTTTGCCGAAGGTGGCGGGAACACTAAACCCTAGCATTTCCTGTCTTGAGCGTTGTCGTAATTCTCATGCATTAATAATAATGTGTACTCTACCCTAGCACTGCACGTCCTTGTAATTACAACTCATCATCTAACAAAACACCAAAAAGAACCACATTTCTTATTGTTTTTTAATTCCTAATCGCATGTGTTATTAGCGTAAACCGCGGTTGCGCAGAAACCTTATATTAATCAATTATTTCTTGCATGTGCCCCGCCACGCTCTACGTACATAAAGTTCTGATAATACGTAGATTTATGTACACACTTCATGTTTTTACTCTTTAAAAAAAAAAAAAAAAACTTCTTGGTGAAAATTTAATGTTGGGTTTTTTTGACTGGATCTCTTATTGGTATGGTTCAATAATGTCTGCCATGTTTGCTAAAAACAGGAAGTTTTGACTTGTTCAAGAAACTGTGGAGTCGATGGGGCCTCAAATTCTGGGAACCTGCTTCTTTGTATTTGTTGTTGGCGTTTGGCCATGCCAGATTCTCTGGGACATCATTAATGGCCTTTTGCTATACGTACGTACATGCTTTTCATGCTTAAAATGATATTAACAACCTATAACCTTGGTGCTTGAGCTTGCGAAGTAGTTACTACTTACAACAATGTGCAAATCACCCAACTAACATTCACGAAACAAATGGGACCTAAGGGGAATTCGTGTTGTCGGCACCAGGCGAGCAGATCGAGTGTGATATTATTGAGAAAAGCGGGGTCAAGAGATCTGGTCCAGAATTAAAAAAAAATTAAAAAAATGAAGAAGATGAATAGTTTACTCGGTTTGACACATAGCATATATTTACAGGAGTGAAAGAGATATTTTATTAATTGGATTGGTAGAACATCCACATTACAAAAATCATATTTTTACATCAACTTAATTGTACATTTATAAGTTTACTCAAGTACGGTACCCCAACCGACTTCAGGTTCTAGCCACAGAGACAGGTGTTGTCATTCCGTTGTGTAAGTTACATTACACTCTACTTAATATCACCCAGTAACATATGAGACATACACAATATATATGTTGACTTAAAATAGATGTTGTGGGATGGAGTTTCCTTTAAAATTTTACTAAGATTGCGATATTTTTTTAGAGAATTAAGAGGATTTAATCAACATACAACATAATCTATGCCTTAAAAATATGGAGAGGATCGATAAGGAATATATATGTTCTGGGTTTATATGATTATAGAAAAGACTAGGTAGTCATTATTATTGTAGGAACAGACAAAAACGTTACAACACAAGGCGTCATTGGCAATCCGACCAGCCATGGTGTCGTGGAGACATAGGAGCGATTCAAGCCCAAGTAGTGAATTAACAATCCTAGATTATTTTTCATATTATAAGACGGATAATTAGCGTCGTAGATCATGACACGACTAATATGATTAATGAAATCCCATTTCGCTTGAGCATAAAGTCACAGAGGCCCCCACGATCAGGATATTCAATTGGATTCATATCTACCAAATATTAATAAACAAGATTTTAGAAATTCCGAGGGGTTGTCATGACGCAACAAGGGCGGGGCGGACGATGAAATCCCATCCCTTAAATTCATTGAATATGCAAAAAGGAAATCAATGATTGATGGTCGGACAGTGAAACGTTGGTGCTTGGGAACAAGAATGAGAAAACTTGGAGTCAAAATTAGAACAAGGGAAATTGAAAATCGATCGACACGGTTTGTCGTGATGCCTCGTGTGACAACGTAACATCGCGACCATATATTTATTCTCCGAAAGAGAAAGCTGCTGGGGATTCTAGTGTATGTATAGGACCCCCGTTACTGTAGCGAGTGCTGCTGCCTACGTGATCCAATTTGACAGCTTCATTAAACATCAAAGAGAAACTAAAACGAAAACAAAAACACTCACTCACTTCAAGAATCTAAATCTTGCTTGGTGTAGAAGCATGCTGCCCTAGTTAGCCTAAAACCTAGTCTAAAACTTGGAATAATGTCCTTGAAGAGTTTTTCTCAGTTAAGTATATAATGTATAAATAATAAATATTTGGACCAGCTATTAGCTAGCTTAATAGTTTAATTGAGACGAAACACATCTTTTGTTTTTAAATCAAACCCAAACCATGCAAAAATGTAAGACGTTGCAAGAAACTAGGTGAGAAAAGAACTAGTGTGTATATTAGTCAAACCTATGACTCTAAAAGAAAATAGTGAAATACCTTAAGATTTTCTAGATCTTGTGGAGTGAGTTATTTGATGTTGGAGTGGATCGAGTTTGGAACCTGGTATCGAAACCATGTTTTAGTCTATTTATAATATTTTAGTTAATGTATGTTTCAGTTTTTGCTTTTGTTTGGGGTAGTTGGTGAATGAATTTCTAAGTTTGGGGTAGTTGGTGATGAATTTTTAATGCAATGCAAGATTGTATGCTTTGGGGTGGGAGTGGATCAAGTTTGTGGCCAAGGATAAACCATATTTTAGTCTGTTTATAATTTGTTTGTTTGGGATAATTACTAGGTGGATTACTAATGCAATACAAAATTGGGTGATTGACGACTATGTTATGCATGTGTGTTGCATGTAAAAAAGTTATGTTAATTTTAATTCACCAATCAAATAATAAAATTTGAATTAGTACTTTATTCGTTTTCATGAAATACAATTATTTTTCCCTAGTTTTCACGAAATATAATTATTTTTCCCTAATTTCCTCTCTACTAGACGCTCCCTATCAAAATATACGAAAACAATAAAATACCTACAAATTTCTGTTATAATGTGATTTATTTATTATCCTTTCGGATGGGAGTCTATCGAGTTTGTAAGTCGTATCAAACCCATATTTTAGTCCGTTCTAGAATCTATAGTTAATGCATAGAAGTAGCAAGATTATACACGCAAAAATTTTGAGCCACACCTTCGATTCTGTAAGTCAAATTAAATTTTGTGAAGCTAGCTAGCGCAAGTGGAACAAAAAATTATATTAATATTTGACTATATAAAAAAATAATTGCAAGGGCATCTTTTATGTCAGTAAATAAAAAACAGGGAGTATGTGTATGTGATGTAAAAAAAAAATAAAAAGATGAAGGGGGGTTATAGAGAAAATGGAAGTGAAGAATCTTTGGGCTATAAATGAAATAGTTCCATAAGTAGGATGTACATGGTGAAATGACGTTGGAGGGTCTTTGTCCGATTCTTTTGGACGAGCATCAGCTTGTCGATTACCGGCCGTACACGTTTTGTCAGGCCGACAACAGCTGGGCCAAGTGGGCCGCCCTTCCCAGCGGATACCGCGGCGCCCGGAGGGAGCCAAGTACCTTACCGCCCACCCGTGTTTGTGTTTTTCATCCTCGAAAACCATGGATCCGCTTGGCGTTTTGTGTCGCCGTGCTCTGTGGCCTCGCCGCCCCTTCACTCTCCGTTGGGCAGTCGCCTCTCTACATTAATTCAATGAATCCAATCCTATGTAAATGAGATTATGAATTTATGATTATTTTATTGGTTGAAGGGCGATTGAATTGGGATTAGTTCAACGTTTCTGAATGCCCCGCGGCGTACTGCACTGGGATTGAAGGTGACAATTTGTCGTGTTTGGGCAGAGGAGATTTTGAGTTTTGACCAGGGCTGTGTCGTGTAATTTTGGGAAGTGAAGACTAAAGACTAAAGAGGGCTTTGTTTTAAGTTTACCTTTTGGGTTTGGTCGGGACTTCTAGAGTTCTAGTTCACTCGTGGGCTTTTTGTTTCCCGAGCCCCACATGAGTTCAACAACTTGGACGCTTCCCCAAGCCCACAATATTTGTAGGCCATTACAGGGAAAACCTCTGGATTCCAATTGTAATAGACCATAAACTAGGGCCCATCCTAATCCAAATTTATGTCTATGTAGTCGTTTATGTGTCTGTAAATAAATTGAATATGTTATGCTTTCATTTTATTTGCAAGCACATAAATAGTTAATTGCATGTACAAAATATGTCACACATTGATCTGATGTCAACAATTCAAGATAGATTTTGATCCATGATATAATGTGTTGCTGAAACCTCTTGCTCCCCAAAGTGAGTGAGTGAGTGAAACATATTTGAAATCTTCATAAATGTTTTTCTGATGTTGTTTATTTCTTCTTAATGTTCTTACTAGTGTTGTTTACATCTATTGTGTTTATCTAAACATTTTATACTTTTCTGTATCAAAGCATATGTAATGTTTATAACCAACAACATGCGGGTTCAAGTGAAATAACTTGATTCCTCTTGATCTCTGGTTTGAAACTTTTGAGAGATTGATTTAGTCGGGTCTTAGAGAGCCAACTTTGTCATGACAAGTTGAATTCAACATGATAGAGACCATCGTCAGGCATTAAAGTTTGGGTAGCCAACTACATTCAATAATAATTAACGCTATTCTGGTACACTTTCCAGTCTATATAATGGAGCCTATGTATCTGTATGTTTAATTTCATGCCTCCCACACAGACGTGGGGAGCTTAGAAAACTACGAGTATCTTTCATTGTATAAACACATTAAAGTTTAAAATTTTTTTCTGAACAGTCAGTGTCCTTTTACGGCTTTAAATTTGAGACGTCTAATTCTCAACTAACTCCTTGCTCGTCAGGCTATACATGGCCACATGGCAACAACAATAAACGCACACCCACTAAGCTACTACCATTATATTATCATCTTCAGCATCCAGTGGTAGCTAAGGCCCAGAAGAAAGAAGTGTGTTTTAACACCGCCGTAACAAAATCATGAACAACGAGGCGATTTTCCGGGTCATGCTTTGCTGGTTAGCGGCGGCCGCCGTGTTCACCGGGATCTACACTCACTCTTTCAAGAAAACGGCGGCCACTTACATTTTCGGGATGTTTGCGATCTGCAGCATGCTCTTGCCGGACTGGGAATACTTCGACCGTGACGTCACCCACTGGCTCACTCCTGTCACAGTTGATCATGACCCGCGCCCGGAATCCTTGGGGAAATCATCTTCTCCGGCGAGGTAAATTTATCCAAAATATATATATCATTGCATCTGTTTTCTTTCATCGCCGTGAAGCAGATCAGATCAGACGGAAATAACAATTAAATCTTTAAATTAATGCAGGTTTAGATTGCAACCGGTAAGAATGGCTGTTTACACCGCCGTATACGGCCTTGCTTTCTACAAATGGTGGAACTTCATTATCTCAACCTAAATTAGATTATAAACCACCTCTCAGCCATGATATAATGCATAATATATATTTATGAATTGTCATGACACTTAGCTAGCTTGACGTTATATTATTGTATGTGAAGTCAAATCATTTTCCCTTAATTATGTCATTATTTTACGAGTCCAATTACATAAACTTCCAGTTTAATGCAATATTCATATGTAAACATAATATTAAATTAGAACCAAAACAAATTAAAATATGATATACCATACGTCCAATGAAATGCTCTGTATTTGTCAAGTATTCATTTTTCTTTTTTGGTGACGAGAAAAACTTATAACCATCACAGAAGGTGTATATGTAATAGTTAAAGTCTATTTTGTGAGTTACCATTCAAATTTCAACTCCAATCTAGATACCATATGTACCGGGCTATGTTAGCAATGTCACTGAATTCTTGGTTCCTCTTAGTCAACACAGATTTAACATGGTTCTTACTAAACTCCTTTTCACAACTCTCTCCGTCCGAAGATGCTTCGCCCATTATCCGTGTCGCGTTCTCCTCGCTCTGCTTCGAGGTCTCAAGGGCATTCGGAATGTGGTCGCGTATGATGCGGTCGTACAGACCGCGGCATACCACGAGGCTCGCGCCGACAGCTTTGTCGGTGGTTTTATTCTCCGACGATTTAACAAACGATAGAGTTTCCTCAGCTTTGGCCAATGCGAACTCGACCATGATTTGGCCCACTTCTCTGTAACCCTTGGCGTCGTAGCTACGAGGGTCTGATCTGAGGAGCGACAGACATAGCTCGCGGAATGGGGTGGCAGAGCACCCCCATACCATCTTATTGGTATCATTTTTGACGGGCTTTGCTGCCGATAAAGAATTCACAAGAGCGAGAAAGAGAATAGCAATGAAATTCCACTTCGCCATTATCGGATGCGTAGTAGTACTTGCTTGACTGGGAGTCTGGAACTCACAATTTATACGATCGTAGAGCGTATGAAAATCCCAATTGAATTGAAATTGAATTTGTGGAGTTAATTATCATTAATGAGAATTTCAATTTTGTGGTTACAGTTACCAAAGACAAAATAAATACTCTTTGGAATGTGCGCCCAACATTAATTCCATGGGAGTCGTGGCTGGCGTGCATTAATAACCTGTTTATGAATTTCATATATTTTAACGTCTTTTGAGTTATACTCTTCTCCTCTTACTATATAGGGAGTATTATTATTATTATTATTATTTTATCAATTACGGTAATGTTATTATATATGCTAGAGAGTCAAAATGTTATATTATACATATTGGGGAATGATTAGGCATATTTGAGAAGAAGTTCAAGGTATATGTAAAAATGTTACGGAGTATATCTTTATTCCATATCAATCCTATCACATTTTATATAACTCTCTAATTAAATAATAATAATACATGAATTTTGTTGGTAGAGATTTTGCCAAGTTGCATGTATCATGAGCAAAATAGGTATGATCGAGGATCTAATGGGAAATATAAGAGACATGTACTTATCAAGTTTGAGAAGAAACAATACTAATTACCCAACTTAGACGACTATTGTTACACTCGTAAATTTCACGATTCGGATCAATGCCTTGGTTTGGCTTGGGTTCGTGGATTTTGGTATGAGGAATGAATTTCAGGGTTTAAGCCATAACAGTGGCATGCTTTAGATGATGGTCGATTTGATTGGTCGATTAGCTAATTAAGTCATGGTTGGTTGCTATGAACAAGCGCGTTGGTGCTGCGTGTTTCGGGTAGGAATCACGGACTTGATTCATGGTTGAAAGTGTGTAGGATTTTAACAAGCTTGTGGTTGGTTCATGAGTTTAAGTCTAGTGACCTTCATTTGAATATATAAAGTTGGGCAGTTTAGTCCATAAAAGTATATATCCGCTTTGTTTATTGCCTAACTAAAAACAAAACACTTCTTGCAAAAAAAAAAAAAAAAAACCAAAAAAAAAATAAAAAAACAAAACAAAACAAAACACTTGGGTTAAGGTATAAGTGGGTGAGGCTGACTGATTTTGGGTTAAAGGTAAGCCGTAGGGCGCGTGGTGGTCTAAGGTAAACAAAAACCAGGCCTTTAACACCTTTTTATTTTGTTTAAAAAAAAAACACCTTTTTATTTATTTATTTATTATTTTTTTTGAAAACACCAGGCCTTAACACCTAGTCAGCTTAAAGTGGAGAGGCCCAAAGTCTACGTCATATTATATTGTTGTGAAGTTGCAATGAAAAAGATAGTTCACTATATTGTAGTACATGCACTTCTATTGTATTAAATTCAGCTGCAAAAGGCGCGGCATGAAGTGATTCTCCCAAGTGGGAGGTCATGGATTCGAGCCTCAGTGGGGACAATATTGACTTTGTTGGGCTCCAGTAGGTTGAGAAAGTAACAGGTTCATGAGGTGGCAAACAGAAATTAACTATTTCCATGAAGTGGATCCACAAAAAAGTGTCTACATCAAACGCATGTGAGAGTACAAAATGGAGTATACCAAATATTTTCCTATTGTATTGCCTCCATTGGGCTTTAAACGTACCATTGAGCAATGCTAGATAATTAGATACTAATCTCCAAACTTTTCGGTAGATACTAATCCACAAACTTTTCGCTAGATCAGGAATAAATGTTCATTTTTAATATTTTAAAAATGTATTATTTATGTATACATTTTTTTTTAATCTTATGTATACATTATTTGATAGTATAGGAAAAAATATACATTTAATATTCAAATTATATAATTATTATGTGGACCTTGTCTATGAAATAATGATTGATACTAACCACTCAAATAGTCAAACAACTTGATTACGCGGAGACACCCGTAGAGAGCAAATTATTGTGTGAACTATGATCCACATAATTGTGTGGACTATGAATGCAATATATATTTTTTATATATTAAAAATATATTATTTGTGTACTGAATGTACATTATTTGATAATATATTTAAAAAATTATATACTTTCTAATAATGTACTTTATATATACAAATAATGTACTTTTAATATATTAAAAATAATTTTTTTTATTTATGACTCACACAATCTGTAAACTATGATTGCATCTAGAGACAACCAGGCATATATAGGCTTTTGGGCTTACCAGTACACGTAAAAAACAGTCTAAACACGACGGTTCATTTCCTCAGTATTTTGGCCCACGAAACCACGTTGGTCTACACTGCAAATTCCGATTGAAGAATGAAGAAATTGAAACAACGTTGGGAAAACCCATTTGGTTCATTACTGCAGGTAGATTTGACTAGTACAGTCGAGTAAGAAAACGTAGCCAGACTTATACAACGGGGTTTTAAGCCTATTATTATCTATTATTGACCACCAAAAGTACAACACATATCTGGTTGGAACAATAACAATTTATTGATAGGATGGTGACTTCTCGGGGGTTTTCAATAATTGAAGGTAATTGCACGCATTCGCATATGAAAATGTAATTTTTGAACGTTCTTTTTTAGGTACATTAATAAGTCAAGATTTAAATGGAAAAGTGCCAAATTAGTCCCCTAAGTGAAACGGATAGTGCAATTGAGTCCCTTAAGTAAAAAAAGCTCCATTTAAACTCCTTAAACCGGAAAAAAAATTCAATTGAGTCCAAAATTACCTGATTAGCAAGTTAGTTCATCACCAAGCTGACACGTGTCCATTTTTAATTTTTAAGATTTAATGAATTATTTTAATTTATTTTAGTAAAAATGTTTTTTTTTATTTAAAACTGTTTTTAATTTTTTTTTTAATTTATTAAACAGCCATCGGCTGTCAAAGACAGCCGGTGGCTGTCTCCTACTAAGGACAGCCGTGGCTGTCCGGCGACAGCCACGGCTGTCCAAAAACGACGGCCAATACTACCAAGAGCAAGAGCAGTACACATAGCTTCAGCTTTAACGCGATGGTGAAGAAGCTAGTGGACCAGAAATCGAGCTCGGCGATGGCGAAGCAGAAGCAGGAATACAAGCTGGCTGTACCGATCGAGGATTTAAAGAAGACGGCGAGGAAAGAGACAGGGATGGGCATGAAACGAGACAGCCATGGCTATTGACTGCCTAAGATTGCAACTGAAACGAGGGTGGCGGCCATGCCGCCGTCCTCGCTTCAGATGTTCCAGATCCAGATCTGGAAGACAGCCAGAGGCAGCCATGGCCGTTGTTTTTGGACAGCCGTGGCTGTCGCCGGACAGCCACGACTGTCCTTATTCGGAGACAGCCACCGGCTTTCTTTGACAGCTAGTGGCTGTTTAATAAATTAAAAAAAATAAAAACAATTTTAAATAAATTAAAAAAAACAACATTTTTACTAAAATAAATTAAAATAATTCATTAAATCTTAAAAATTAAAAATGGACACGTGTCAGCTTGGTGATGAACTAACTTGCTAATCAGGTAATTTTGGACTCAATTGAATCTTTTTTCCGGTTTAAGGGGTTTAAATGAAGCTTTTTTTACTTAATGGACTCAATTGCACTATCCGTTTCACTTAGGGAACTAATTTGTCACTTTTCTCCCAGATTTAAATGCTTCTAAGTGGCTAACATACAAGTTGGAGTTGATATACATCAACCATAATAAGTAATAACAGTAACTAAATTTTGGACAACTTAGAAAATTCATCTATCACTATTCGAGTGTTTACACGTTTATGTATAACACTCCTCTCTGTCCCATTTTACTTGTGGTATTTACTATTCATTGGTCAAATCAATTTCTATCTGTTGCTACATGTGCCAAGTATTCATTTTCCTTTTTAGTGACCAGAGAAATCTACAACCATTACAGAAGGTGTATGTGTAATAGTTAAACTATGTCGTGTGAGTATACAATTCAAATTTCAACCCCAAACTAGAAACCATAAGCTCTGGGCTATGTAAACAATGTCACTGAAATCATTGTTCCTCTTAGTCAACACAGATTTAACATGGTTCTTACTAAACTCCTTTTCACAATTCTCATCGTCCAAAACTGCTTCGCCCATTATCCGGGTCGCGTCCTCCTCGCTCTCCGTCGAGGTCTCTAGGGCACTCGGAATGCGCTCGCGTATGATGAGGTCGTACAGACTGCGGCATACGGCGAGGCTCGTGCCGACAGCTTTGTCGGTGGTTTTATTCTCCAGCGATTTAACGAACGACAGAGTTTCCTCGGCTTTGGCCAATGCGAACTCGACAATGATTTTGCCCAGTTCTGTGTAACCCTTGGCGTCGTAGCTACGAGGGTCTGATCTGAGGAGCGACAGACATAGCTCGCGGTCTGTGGAGGCAGAGCACCCCCACAGCATCAAATTGGTATCCTTTTTCACGGCCATTGTTGGGGATAAAGAATTCAAATTGGTATCCTTTTTCACGGCCATTGTTGGGGATAAAAAATTCGCAAGAGCGAGAAAGAGAATAGCAATGAAATTCCACTTCGCCATTATCGGATACGTAGTAGTACTTGCTTGACTGGGAGTCTGGAACTTACAATTTATACGATCGTTGAGCATATGAAAATCCCAATTGAAATTGAATTTGTGGAGTTATTATCATTAATGAGAATTTAAATGTTGTGGTTACAGTTACCAAAGACAAAATAAAAACTCTTTGGAATGTGCGCCCAACATTAATTCCATGGGAGTCGTGGCTGGCGTGCATTAATAACCTGTTTATGAATTTCATATATTTTAACGTCTGTTGAGTTATACTCTTCTCCTCTTACTATATACGGAGTATTTTTTATTTTATTTTTTTTAATTATCAATTACGGTAATCTTATTATATATGTTAGAGAGTGGATCAAAATGTTACATTATACATCTTGGAGAAAGATTAGGGATATTTGAGAATAAGTTCAAGGTATAATTACAAATGCTATATTTTTATTCCATATCAATCTTATCATCACATTCTATATGACTGTCTAATAAAATTAAATAATAATACATGAACTTTGTTGGTAGATATTTTGCCAATTTGCTTGTATCATGAGCAAAATAAGTATGAGGATCTAATGTGAGATACAAGAGACATGTACTTATCAAGTTTGAGAAAAAACATTACTAATTACTCAACTTAAGCCATGAAGGTGGCATGTTTTAGACGATGGTCAACTTAATTGATCGATTAGTTAAGTCATGGTTGGTTGGCATAAACAATTGCGTTGATGCTGCGTGTCTCGGTAAGAGTCACGGAATTGGTTCTTAGTTGAGAGTGTGCAGGACTTTAACAAACTTGTGGTTAGTTCATGAGTTTAAGTCTAGTGACATTCTTTTGAATATATAATAAAGTTGGGCAGTTTAGTCCATAAAAGCATATATCCCTTTTGTTTATTGCCTAACTACAAACAAAACACTTGGGTTAAGGTATAAGTGGGTGAGGCTGACTGATATTTGGTTAAAGGTAAGCCGTATGGCGCGTGGTGGTCAAAGGTAAACAAAAACCAGTTTTCAAAAAAAAAAAAAAAAAAAAAAAAAAAAAAAAAAAAAAAAAA
>NC_044916.1:35048164-35055004 GCF_003576645.1 Ipomoea triloba | reverse complement strand
TTGAAAACCAGTTTTAAAAAAAAAAAAAAAAAAAAAAAAAAAAAAGATAAACAAAAACCAGGCCTTAACACCTAGTCAGCCTAAGTGGAGAGGCCCAAAGTGTTATGCATATTACCTCCATTGGGCTTTAAACGTACCATTGAGCAATGATAGATACTAATCCGCAAACTTTTCGATAGATACTAATCCTCAAACTTTTCGCTAAATCATGAATAAAATGTACATTTTTAATATATTAAAAATACATTATTTATCTATTTAATGTACATTATTTGATATTATATAAAATAACATACAATTAATATTCAAATAATATAATTCTACCGACATTGTTTATGGAATAATGATTGATATAAATTACTAATCACTCAAATAGTCAAAGAACTTATTACGTGGAGACACTTGTAGAGAGCAAATTATTGTGTGAATCATAGATCACATAATGCAATATACATTTTTTTATTATTAAAAGTACATTATTTGTATACTTAATGTACATTATTTGATAATATATTAAAAAATCATGTACTTTCTAATAATTTACTTTTATTATATTAAAAATATACTTTTTATTTATGGCTCACATAAATGTGTAAACCATGATTCATGGAATAATGATTTCAGGTAGAGATATAGGCTTTTGGGCTTACCAGTACACGTAAAAAACAGTCTAAACACGACGGTTCATTACCTCAATATTTTGGCCCACGAAACCACGTTGGTCTACACTGCAAATTCCGATTGAAGAATGAAGAGATTGAAACAACGCGTTGGCAAAACCCATTTGGTTCATTACTGCAGGTAGATTTGACTAGTAGAATCGAGTAAGAAAACGTAGCCATCCAGTAGATTTATACAACGGCGTTTTAAGCCTATTATTGTTTATTATTGACCACCAAAAGTACAACACATTTCTGGTTGGAACAATAACAATTTATTGATAGGATGGTGACTTCACGGGGTTTTCAATAGTTGCACGCATTCGCACATGAAAATTTAATTTTTGAACGTTCTTTTTTAGGTACATTATTAATTCAAGATTTAAATGCCTCTAAGTGGCTAACATACAAGTTGGAGTTGATATACATCAACCATAATAAGTAATAACCAGTAACTACATTTTGGACAACAAAGAAAATTCATCTATCACTATTCTAGTGTTTACACATTTATGTGTAATAGCTTCCAAATAATGTAGTAACTACACTTTTGTGCCCCTTTCTTGGTAGTTGAAAATGTTATGTTTTTTTTTAAATATTAATTATTTCAAATCTTGACTTACCTAATGTAATTCATAATATCACATTATTAATTACTTGTAAAATACAAATCAACGTGAGTAGTTTATTGACTTTCTTAGTTCAAGTTTGTCATATATCTATGACAATCCCGGTTGGCTTAACTCTAGATGGTCCTATCTGTCACCCAAGGTCATAAAGTCGGGTTTTCCCAATGTACACATGCACTTTGGTAATGACTTTGGGTTCCCTTGAATTGTTACCGCTGTAGTGTATAGTAAGTGTTCCACACATCCACTGTTGAGTGTGGAGTTTGGAGCGAAGGAATTTCACCTTTTATCAAAACATTAAAAAGTATCAATTTCAAAGAACTAGAACGGTGAAAATGATGAAATAAAGTTGATATAATTGAGAATTGGCAAACCTCCATTGGATTATTGATTTTAGGGTACAATATAATATCATTCATGGTCTTAAACCATGGAGAGTGCAGAGTCGTTACCGTACCCCACGTTTGCCTTCTTTCTTAAGGTAAATATATTTACACATATTGACATACACTTCATCTTCCGGGAATGCCCAAGATGTCGTCTGTAAAGACGTTGCGGTTACGAACTCTTAATGAAAATTTAACAATAGAGGCTTGGTCTTTGATTGGAAAGGGTGGGAGATTTCTGGTCTGGGAGGTTTACAAACTTGCAATTGGGACATGTCGGGGAAGACTTACAAACCATCACTAACATATGACACTTCTTGCACACCGCCGTCACCATCTCCGCTTGTTGATCGCCGTCGAACGTCAACCACGACGGCGATCGCGCTAGGCTTAGAAACCCCCCTCTTTTCTTCTTGCCCCCATCGCCGAGATCGTGAGACACGTCGGACTTTGTGAAATTATCGCCGACGTTGTTGTGTTTCTCCGATGATCCGCATAATAGGTTGAGTTCCAGGTCCAAGCTCATGGGAACCGGCTCCGGACTTAGCCTTGGATCCCTTGATGTCTTCTCCTGCGTCCTTGTGTTGAAGAAATATACTTGCCCAGACTGCAAACACATACACATAAAAAGAAGTTTAGAAGTCATCCTAGCCAAGTTTGTCAACCACTTCACTTATTAACTAATTAAGTTCGATTTTTAACCGGAGCTGTCTATTGGTCTTCTCGATTTGAGCTGATCAGATATTGCTGGTTTACTATCGGGGAGTGGTTAGAGAAGAAAAAAAGAAAAAAGTTTACCTTAATGTCTAGGCATCTTTGCCACTCCAAAGGCAGGGGAGCCATGAGAGGAAGCTCATTTCCAAGCAGAGAATTGATGTCTTTGGCTCTCTCATCTCCTCTCTTTCTCTTGTTGGATAAACCCTCAGAGAATTCATGTTTTTGCCACTGAGGTGAGTGAAAAGAAACCATGGCTGATCGATATCTCCAAGAAAGATGAGAGTGGTGATGAGGAAAGTGAAAGTAGGAGAGGGTGAATATATAGGAGTGGGAGAAGTGAGATGGTAGGATAGGAAGCCTGCAAAATAGAATCTAAATGGGCAAAAATCATTAATGGGGAAGTAGATCGAAGGGGCCGGGGCCCAGTTCTCGATCAATGACGTGCTCGTCAAGTGAAGCGATGAATTTCTCAAGTGTTGGGCTCTCGCAATTACTACTCTCCTACAACCTGCTCTTTAAAGCAATATTGCTAGCTCTTAATACCCCTAACCGACTCTTCTTCTTGTTGGTCAATTTTCCACTGTTCTATCCATCAACCTTCATGCATGCACTAATTTCATTTTCTCCCTTCCTGTCAGTATCCGTAAACATTTCAATCTAACCAATTAATTAATTACTTAAATGCATGTCAGTGTAATAATCTCATTTCTTTCTATGTAATTTTTCATTGAGACTTTCTCGTAATTTTCCTTGTCTTTGGGTTCTTATATTGGTTCAAACGATTCTGTTGACTAGCAGAAGACGAGTTCGATCTAGGTTGTAATTAACACCAATAATTCTAAAACGAGGAGTTGGAAAAAAAATTGTGAAATTGTGAATGATGGGTACAACGTAAGGGGAGAAATTAGGGAAGGTAGTTAGATATAGGCGGTGAGATATTAGAGAGAGAGAAAGAGGTTAATAAATAGGGGGAGTGTATGCACAGTTGAAGGAGGGGGAGGCTTTGAATGCTTGGCTAGGCGTTGCATTGCATTGCATGTCTTTAATGGATGGTCATAACTCCCACTTTCACAATTGGGTCACTCAGAATAACTACTACTACTACGACACTTTTAAAGCTCTCAACACCCACTCCGCCATTAATTCTTAGTACAACATCTTTAGCTACTCATCATCCCATTCTCATCAACTTATTATATATCTACCTAGCTTCAACCCAATTTTAAATAAATTAACTTTGCCCGGTTAGCTCACAACACTCCTCTCCCAGTTTAAATTGTTAACATGTCATCGTAATGAGCTATTACATATATTCATTTTTTTAATGTATTACATATTTATTTTTAGGATATGATTTGTTTTCTTACTCTTAAGCCCTAGTGAATTGTGGAAGGTTGATTAATTACAAGATATGACTTTAGGGTCCCAAAGCCAGAGTTATCGTGGTTGTAATTAAACTTCCATCTTGTACTATTAGTACTGCTAAAATATATTTTTCTTTAATTTTTACACTACCGAACTATGTAAGAGAACATAAAGAAAAGAATCAATAATAAATTGACTTGTTCATGCATGAACCCTATTACCTCATGAATAGGCCATCAAAAAGATACATAATTTTTTACAAAGCTGCAAAATAGTACTAAGATCATAACCCTCTAAGCAGCCTTGGAGCATATCGACAATAAATTATTCCCTTTTTATTTAAATTGTACTTCACCAGCAGTTACCCACCATTGCCCATTACTATCAAAAGATTGTACACACAATCCATTAATAACCCCTCACAATTTTTTTTACACGATTTGTAAATTGGCTGGATAGTTGAATTAGTAACCATAAAATTTCAAATTTGACTCTTCAGAGAAGCTGTTTATTAGCCTTCTTGGTTTCAGCATGTTAACTATAAACAATTTAGGTTAATTTATCTTCCTGTGGTCTGCATAATTTGTTAGTTATGGCTATAAGAAGGGTTAAGTTTCATCTAGAACGCATATAAACAACTTAGGTTGGTTTACATTTTTCTGATTTAGTTTTTTGTCGGGTAAGATCATAAAACAAAGTTCACTCGTAGTGCATTTTATTTTCGAGGGTGCGGACTTCTCCGTAAATCAAAAGTGGTATACCTATTTTGAACACATTAATTTAAGCACGGGACGGGGGAAGAGATGGGCTGGCATAGATAGTTTCGTAAGACACTACCTGCCTCCAATAACTCATCTTCAATTCTCACATTTAAGAATGAGCATTGCATTGAAAGCCATCCCCAGTCCCCAGTCGGCAAGCTAAGCATCCTCCCTTTATAGCTTTTCTTGCTTCTATACTTTCACTGTACTGTACTTCTTCTTCAATTCCTCAAACCAATCACCACATTACCACCTTCTTCTCCTCTGTTAAATGCTTCTCAAACCACCCTTTCTTCCCTTCATTTATGATCCCCTTTAAAACCTTCTTCAATTCTAGCTCACCTCTCCAAGCTAAGTTATATATTTTAAATTTTTATATAAATAAAAACATGCATAAGTTTTAATGTGAATGGCCATTTAATTGCTACTCCGTATATAGAACTTGATGTAAATGCAAAGCGTGATGATGGGCAGGCTGTACAATGTTTCGCCATTACTATGGACCAAGGATTAGGTATTCAAAATATATTAATTAAATCCTGGTACGTGTTGGTGTTATGATATATGCGTAGATTCAATAGTTCAATAACTTAATATTATTGGCCTATTATTAGACAAATAGGCAAGATTGGTCGGGACCTTGGTAGTTGGTACTAGTGATCCACTACTATAGATGAAAGCAAATCAACAAAACGGCACGCGTTACCTAGGCTGACGAGTGGTGCGCAAAGAGGTAATGAGTGTAGGAGCAAGGCATGTAGAGGCAGTAATTAACCTCCATGAATAAATGCAACACAAATATATTTACCTCGAAATAGATAGTTGAGTGGGTGAAACATAATACTCTTACTAGGAAATCACAAGCTTGATTATTACCAACATCATTTTGGTTGAACCTATCACACAAGACCACATGTGTAGTTTGCGAACTATTATACTAGAACAAGATTTACTCAATGCACATTATAAAATAATGACAAATAGGCCTAGCCCTAGACAAGGGTAGATTGGGACCTTGCCTGGGCCCATGTTGGGAGGGGCCCACCCCACTCCTTCCCTTCCCTTATGTATGTGTATATAGCATATATATATATATATATATATATATATGAGTATAACTAAATAATATACACAAATTTTAAATAAAGATAATGTAGTGTTTTTGGTAGGTTATGCAATTATTATTTCAAAGGTTAAGATCAGATTTTTTTTAGTACTACTAATTATGTACTACCTTTAGTATGACCGTATGAGAGTGCAACTTAGTGCCACTAGACCATAAGGTATTGACAAAGATCAAGGGTTTAAGACTTGTTAACATGTTTTCCTACATTTTATAAGAGTATTCTGTTATGAATAATTTTTTATCACATTTTAAAATATTTTGATTTCTCGCCCCCCCGTAAAACTTTTTTTTTTTAACTCGGTCAACATTTGTAAGTTTTGTTTTATAAATTTTTTATAATAATTAATTTATTATTTATTATGATAACAATGTTATTGTGTGTAAGCTTGGCTAATTTTAATTTTTTTATTCATTTTTATAAACTATAATTATTTATTTATAAGGCACTAATGCAGTTATTGATTACTTAACATTTAAAAAAACACCTGTAATTTTTTTCGTGATGTTATTCCAGAATTAATTGTCTCTGTTAAATTACAATATTTTTTTTTTGTTGCCTTTACGTAAATTATAACTCTGCCTACGTATCTTCTTCTTCAGAAAACTAATTAGCACTTGAAACTTGAAACTAGATACAACTATTGCTCTTAGGACCACTGTAACCATATATCAGCTTTAATTTGTTCATCGTACTGAATTGTTATCAAACATTCATACTTACCACAACTTAATTTTTCTGCGCAATTACTACCTTGGTCTAGGTAGTTTTAATATGATTTTACATAATAGTAGGGACCTGTTCTCCTGTCATAAAACACTAGACCATAAAATTTTCTCTCTTACTATAACATTTTCATGCAATTCAAATCCCTCACTGCAAAAAGAAAATTTGAAAAAAAAATAAAATTATGGACCATGCTTTTTGTTTATTGTTTGTTTTGTAATTAACACGTCTGACCAACTTATTAAATGAAATGTAGATGATATCAGTTGTCAAACATCTAGTTTTTGCAAAATTAACTGCTGAATAGAGCTTATATTTAATGAGATGATGGACCTATTTTTAGAGAAAAAGAATTATCAGAGAGAGGTCCTAGTACCGTCCTACCCTTCAAATTAAAATGGTCTGTGGACAGTTGACAGTCACCATTGGTTGGTGGTTGCATTTGATTTATGTCTTCTTTTTTTTTTTTTTTT
>NC_044916.1:34985261-35044801 GCF_003576645.1 Ipomoea triloba | reverse complement strand
TTTTTTTTTACTTAAAGGAATGTCAAGCATGGCTAGTACTAGTGAACAAGGTAGTATTATTGCCCAAATGGAGAAAATGATGACCATGATGAAAGATCTTAGTGATAGGCTACAAAACATAGAAAATCAAAGAGTGAGAGTTGAAAATGAGGGAGTACAAAATCATGAGGGAGGAAACCAAGAAGAGAGGAGGGGTAGAGAAATAACAAGATATAATAGTTTACCTCGCATGCTCCCTAGAAGATTTGTGGAAGAAAGGGTAGATAATAATCTTAGCTCTTTAAGAATGGAAATGCCTACTTTTAATGGGGATGATGAACCCGAAGTTTTCTTAAATTGGGTAGATGAAGTGGAGGATATTTTTGGGCTTCATAACTTTGGGGAAGAAAAGAAGTTTAAAACAGCCATAGCATCCCTAAAAGATTTTGCTAAATTGTGGTGGAAACAACTTAGTCGTAGGCGTCTAGAAGACCAAGATGAACCTATAGAGACATGGGGAGAGCTTAAGAGGGAGATGAGAAGGAAGTTTGTGCCTAGTAATTTTTATCGTGATATGCGCAGAAAATTACAAGAACTCAAACAAGGCAGCAAGTCCGTTCGTGAGTTCTACAAGGAGATGGAGAGATTGAAGGCACGAGCAAATATCCAGGAGGATGACGAGACCACCATAGCCCGTATCCTTGAAGGATTCAACCGTGATATTCGAAGAGAACTCCGCAACCAAGAATTTGACGACGTGGACAAATTGGTTCGAGTTGCTTCGAAGGTAGAAGATGAGCTGAGATCTGAAAGGGGAAGCAAACCATCTGTGTCTTCTCAATGGGATCAACCAAGGAGGGCTACTAACAACTCCTATCAGTCAAGGACACAAAAGGAGTACTCTCGACCATCCCACACCCAGGAGGAGAAGAAAAATAACCAAAGGGAGAAAGAGAAGTTCCAAGAGGGCTCAAAGCAAAAGGTTAGTACTGTGACATGTTACAGGTGTCAAGGCCGAGGACATTATGCTCGAGAATGCCCCAACACCAAAAAAATTCTCACCACCGGCAAAGATGAGCGAGAATACATGTCCGCAAATGAATCTGATGACGAAGAGTTGGAGCCTATCGGAGAAAGACAAAAAGATGACCATTCTGAAGAAGAAGTGCAAGAAGATGATGCTCTACATTTCAACTGCGTTGTCCACAAAGCCTTGAGCACTCTAGTTGTCCTAGATCAAGAAGAACAACGAGAGAACATCTTCTATGGAAAATGCAAGATTCCCGGTGCTACATGCAGTTTCATCATTGATGGGGGGAGTTGTACCAATGTGATCAGCGAGGATGTAGTTAATGCAATGAAAATACCAACAATCCAACATCCTCAACCCTATAAGCTACAATGGCTTAATGATGATGGTGAACTCAAGGTACACAAACAAGCCCTCATTTCTATTTCTATTGGAAAATATCAAGATGATGTGTTATGTGATGCCATCCCAATGCATGCTTGTCACATCTTGCTTGGTCGGCCATGGCAATATGACCGAGACACCTTACACCATGGTAAGACAAACAAGTACACCATTCATAAAGGAGGTAAGAAGTATACTTTGACTCCACTAGCACCAAAAGAAGTGTACAACCTACAAGTGCAATCAAAAAAATTGAGAGAAGAACTTGCCCAAAAGGCAAAAGAGGCCATGAAGGAAACCACTAGTGGAAAACAAAATACCATAGCTCATGAGAAGAAGCAAAGAAAGGAAGGGATGAAGAAGGACACTACGCAATCCTCTCATAATTTGCTCATGACAAAGGGAGAAGTGGAGCAAGCCTTAAGAAGGGGAGAGGGAGTTTTCTTACTTTACCCGATTGATTTTTGTTTAAATGTTATTAAAAGTGAAATTATCCCTTCTGATGTTTCTACTTTGCTTTCTGAATTTACAGATGTCTTTCCTGAAGAGTTACCAAAGGGGTTACCTCCAATTCGTGGGATTGAGCATCAAATTGATCTCATACCTGGAGCAAGTTTGCCTAATAGACCGGCATATCGCACTAATCCTGATGAGGCCAAGGAGATTCAACGACAAGTTGATGAGTTGTTACAANTGAATAGGCCATCAAAAAGATACATAATTTTTTACAAAGCTGCAAAATAGTACTAAGATCATAACCCTCTAAGCAGCCTTGGAGCATATCGACAATAAATTATTCCCTTTTTATTTAAATTGTACTTCACCAGCAGTTACCCACCATTGCCCATTACTATCAAAAGATTGTACACACAATCCATTAATAACCCCTCACAATTTTTTTTACACGATTTGTAAATTGGCTGGATAGTTGAATTAGTAACCATAAAATTTCAAATTTGACTCTTCAGAGAAGCTGTTTATTAGCCTTCTTGGTTTCAGCATGTTAACTATAAACAATTTAGGTTAATTTATCTTCCTGTGGTCTGCATAATTTGTTAGTTATGGCTATAAGAAGGGTTAAGTTTCATCTAGAACGCATATAAACAACTTAGGTTGGTTTACATTTTTCTGATTTAGTTTTTTGTCGGGTAAGATCATAAAACAAAGTTCACTCGTAGTGCATTTTATTTTCGAGGGTGCGGACTTCTCCGTAAATCAAAAGTGGTATACCTATTTTGAACACATTAATTTAAGCACGGGACGGGGGAAGAGATGGGCTGGCATAGATAGTTTCGTAAGACACTACCTGCCTCCAATAACTCATCTTCAATTCTCACATTTAAGAATGAGCATTGCATTGAAAGCCATCCCCAGTCCCCAGTCGGCAAGCTAAGCATCCTCCCTTTATAGCTTTTCTTGCTTCTATACTTTCACTGTACTGTACTTCTTCTTCAATTCCTCAAACCAATCACCACATTACCACCTTCTTCTCCTCTGTTAAATGCTTCTCAAACCACCCTTTCTTCCCTTCATTTATGATCCCCTTTAAAACCTTCTTCAATTCTAGCTCACCTCTCCAAGCTAAGTTATATATTTTAAATTTTTATATAAATAAAAACATGCATAAGTTTTAATGTGAATGGCCATTTAATTGCTACTCCGTATATAGAACTTGATGTAAATGCAAAGCGTGATGATGGGCAGGCTGTACAATGTTTCGCCATTACTATGGACCAAGGATTAGGTATTCAAAATATATTAATTAAATCCTGGTACGTGTTGGTGTTATGATATATGCGTAGATTCAATAGTTCAATAACTTAATATTATTGGCCTATTATTAGACAAATAGGCAAGATTGGTCGGGACCTTGGTAGTTGGTACTAGTGATCCACTACTATAGATGAAAGCAAATCAACAAAACGGCACGCGTTACCTAGGCTGACGAGTGGTGCGCAAAGAGGTAATGAGTGTAGGAGCAAGGCATGTAGAGGCAGTAATTAACCTCCATGAATAAATGCAACACAAATATATTTACCTCGAAATAGATAGTTGAGTGGGTGAAACATAATACTCTTACTAGGAAATCACAAGCTTGATTATTACCAACATCATTTTGGTTGAACCTATCACACAAGACCACATGTGTAGTTTGCGAACTATTATACTAGAACAAGATTTACTCAATGCACATTATAAAATAATGACAAATAGGCCTAGCCCTAGACAAGGGTAGATTGGGACCTTGCCTGGGCCCATGTTGGGAGGGGCCCACCCCACTCCTTCCCTTCCCTTATGTATGTGTATATAGCATATATATATATATATATATATATATGAGTATAACTAAATAANGGACCTTGCCTGGGCCCATGTTGGGAGGGGCCCACCCCACTCCTTCCCTTCCCTTATGTATGTGTATATAGCATATATATATATATATATATATATATATGAGTATAACTAAATAAATATATATATATATATATATATATATGAGTATAACTAAATAATATACACAAATTTTAAATAAAGATAATGTAGTGTTTTTGGTAGGTTATGCAATTATTATTTCAAAGGTTAAGATCAGATTTTTTTTAGTACTACTAATTATGTACTACCTTTAGTATGACCGTATGAGAGTGCAACTTAGTGCCACTAGACCATAAGGTATTGACAAAGATCAAGGGTTTAAGACTTGTTAACATGTTTTCCTACATTTTATAAGAGTATTCTGTTATGAATAATTTTTTATCACATTTTAAAATATTTTGATTTCTCGCCCCCCCGTAAAACTTTTTTTTTTTAACTCGGTCAACATTTGTAAGTTTTGTTTTATAAATTTTTTATAATAATTAATTTATTATTTATTATGATAACAATGTTATTGTGTGTAAGCTTGGCTAATTTTAATTTTTTTATTCATTTTTATAAACTATAATTATTTATTTATAAGGCACTAATGCAGTTATTGATTACTTAACATTTAAAAAAACACCTGTAATTTTTTTCGTGATGTTATTCCAGAATTAATTGTCTCTGTTAAATTACAATATTTTTTTTTTGTTGCCTTTACGTAAATTATAACTCTGCCTACGTATCTTCTTCTTCAGAAAACTAATTAGCACTTGAAACTTGAAACTAGATACAACTATTGCTCTTAGGACCACTGTAACCATATATCAGCTTTAATTTGTTCATCGTACTGAATTGTTATCAAACATTCATACTTACCACAACTTAATTTTTCTGCGCAATTACTACCTTGGTCTAGGTAGTTTTAATATGATTTTACATAATAGTAGGGACCTGTTCTCCTGTCATAAAACACTAGACCATAAAATTTTCTCTCTTACTATAACATTTTCATGCAATTCAAATCCCTCACTGCAAAAAGAAAATTTGAAAAAAAAATAAAATTATGGACCATGCTTTTTGTTTATTGTTTGTTTTGTAATTAACACGTCTGACCAACTTATTAAATGAAATGTAGATGATATCAGTTGTCAAACATCTAGTTTTTGCAAAATTAACTGCTGAATAGAGCTTATATTTAATGAGATGATGGACCTATTTTTAGAGAAAAAGAATTATCAGAGAGAGGTCCTAGTACCGTCCTACCCTTCAAATTAAAATGGTCTGTGGACAGTTGACAGTCACCATTGGTTGGTGGTTGCATTTGATTTATGTCTTCTTTTTTTTTTTTTTTTTTAATTCATATTTAATTACAATGGCATCCTGTCAAACACAACTAATCTAATTGAACCTCAAGCAAACCTCATTTGAGAAACAGTTGATTCCCTAAAGGTGTTATTGCATATAAATTGGTTACAATTTCTTACTTATGATTTAAATGACCGAAAGTTATTTAGTATTCGCTTTATGTCTTTTGATGGATAATATTTAGTATATGATTGCATTGAGTCCAAGAACAAACTAAATTAATAATTAATTATTTCAAAACTATATGAGGTAGCCGATTATTGATATTATTCAATATGTTCTTAATATAAAATGGCGTTATTCGATTAAACATATGAACTTAATAAATGTGCATATATATTGGATGGGGAGTAACCATGAGATAGGAGTATATATGCATGTGGAGGAGTGGTGAGTCACTTGGTATCCACCCAATCAATTTTAAACTTTATTTTTATTTATTTTTTATTGATTTCATGAGAAAGAAAATGGTTGTAACTACTTTAATTTTTAGACTCTTTAATAAATAATAAATAATAATTTATCAACATTATTTATGATAATTAGGGATAGAGTTAATACCACAAACGGTCCTCTAACTGTTGGGGTAGTACTCCTTTTAGTCCTCGACTTTCAATTCGACTACAAATGGTCCTCTAACTTTTATTTTTGACCACAAATAGTCCTTTGTTAAAATTTCTGTTAAATAGGTGTTAAATCTAGGGGTAATATCGTCAAATTGATTAATATTATTATGATTACTTCTTTTTGATAATTATATGACAACATAATTAATTTCAAATATTAATAAACATTAAGTTAATAAATATAAAAACAAAATGGACGTGACAAATTACATAAATGAACAAATTAAATAAAAATTCATGATTAATGTTCGTAATTTGTAATTGATTAATTATATTAATTCAACGGTGACGGCCTTCAGTTATGTCCCAAACAAAATGTTTGATTGATTAATGAAGAGTGAAAAATATTAATCGGCCATGTATGAACAACCATGAAAATACTGGAAGCAAGGTTTTTGAAAAAAAATTCCATTTTAATCTGTTGGTTAAATTAAATCAGATAGCTCTAATATTAAATTTTCATTTTGTACGCATAATTAAGAGATATAAGGTGCATTATTTTTTATTTAGGAGTATTTATATTTGTTAATTGTTTCAATTATGCTTGTTGGTGAAAAGTTCTAAACATTTTTATTTTATGACCATTATATATATCAATTTGACGATAATACCCCTACATTTAACACCTATTTAACAGAAATTTTAATTGAGGACTATTTGTGGTCAAAAATGAAAGTCAGAGGACTATTTGTGGTCGAATTGAAAGTCAAGGACTAAAAGGAGTACTATCTCAATAGTCAGAGGACCATTTGTGGTATTTAAGATATATAGTTTTTGTTTAAGAAAAAAAAAGTATAAAAACAAAGTATATATCTACTAGCTAGGCCGCCATGTCGAGGAACACCACACAAGAAGATCAGACGAGTAGGAGGAAAAAAATAATTGTTACTCAATATAGGATTATATATTCGTATGCCATCTAGATACTACATCACTTGTGTCGTCTCAATTCAACTTATTAAATTTAAACTTTTCATTGAATTTTAGAGAGAAAATCTATGTAGTTATTTTTTAAGAATTTTTAATAAATAATAAATAATAATTTAGCCCTATATTTAATATAATTAGGGATATATAGTGTTTTTAGGAAAAAGTTTGTTTTTTTTTTAAAGAAAAACCTTATATATCTAAACCATTTTGGGGCAACAATGCAGCACCAAACACATAAAGATCAAGAGGAAGAGAATAATAATTACTCGAGATAAGATTGTATACTCCTGACAAACCACATCACTTGATATTCTAACCAAATAAGTACAATATTCATTTCAACAAGTGAGTATTTTCTTTCTACAAAAATAAAATAGAACGTACTATATATATCTAAATTATCTTTAAAAAAATATGACTCAATTATTTTTATTATTTATTAAAGTCTAAAAAGTAGCTACAACCTTTAATCTTTTATACGAATTATTAAGTTGAAAAAAAATATGTACTTTTCTGAATTCTGACTGCAAACTCCTTGTATATGAATGGTTTGAAATGAAGGATCGTCAGTGGAATAATTTGATGAGACCGGAATGCAACAAATAAATGATCCATTAAAAGTCTCGAGTGGCCCGATAACAATATCTAAGTCAAGGAAGATTCAAGAGGCTTTTAACACTTTTGTGCAAACAGATTGGAGTCCAACATCTTTTTGTGAAGAAGAAGATCAATCTGGAAAAATAATTCTATTCAATTGTCTTCACATAAAAACTTTTGAAGACAATTCAGACTTCAGTATCAGATCAAATTTCCCAGTGTGAAATTATTTGCAAGGTGTATTTTTTTTTAGGTGAGAAACTACTTTGCAAGAATTGTATTTTTTATTTTTGGGTGGAAATTACTTTTGCAAAATGTTGTATTTTTAATTTTGGGTGGGAAATTATTTTGTATTTTAATTTTGGGTGGGGAATTATTTTGTATTTTTAATTTTGGGTGGGAATTACTTTTACAAAGTTGTAATTTTTTATTTTGGGTGAGATTAGTGACCTAGAATATTTAATACCTTATTTTCCCCTATAAATACCCCATAAACCCAATGGTTTGAGACACACCTTGTAAGAATTCAATTTGAGTGAAATTTCTCTCTTTTCTTTGCATGAGAAGTGCATTGAAGTTTAGGTTGTTTGTGAGAAGCATTCAATCTTGGTAGGCTAGTGAGAAGCTAGTTTATCCCTTTATCTTGTTCTTTATATTCACACACATATCCAAAAACCCAAAAAGAATACTATTACTCATATTATATAGCTAATTTTATTTTTGTATCTTAATTCTAGTGCTAGATTCCTAATACTCTAATTCTTAGCCTTGCTTAATAATCTAAGGGTTGAGAGTATTATTTGTTAGTTTGGTGAGGCATTTGTAGAGTTGGGATCTCAAAATCCAAGAGTCTACAAGGTAAGATCCTCTTTTGGACACGAAAGGTTCTTGAGTGATTCCTTGAGTGTGCACTTATTGCGGGAAGCAATCCGTGTACGCATCATAATTGAACCTATGAATGGAAACTAAAAAAGTGATTACTAGCTGCTGCAATGAATAAGTCAATCTACTTCCTCAAATTAACTCAAACTCATGCCGTACTTAGTACCAACTGCAGGGAAATTAAATATGATAAAAAAAATTAATAATAATAATAATAATTCGTAATAATAATGCAGTTTCAGAATTCAGACCAATAAATTATTGTTTGTCTGATAAACCAAAACTATAGTTTTGCACGGTGTGTCGGAGTCTCTTCGTACCCTTTTAATATGGTCTGCATGCACATACCTACCTCTGATTTTTGTTTTTGTTTTTTATTTTTAATTTTTTTCTTAACCCAGGTTTTCATTTTTTACCATATTATATCATGAATTCGCTCCTATGCCCATGAAAAAAATAAATTGAACTAATTAATTTCAGGACTCAACCTTAATTAAGATGTATATTTGTGGCCAAAGACCTCGTAATCTAGTGTTATGAAATTATGTTCATTAAAAGTATGAATTCTGTCTCTAAGTGAGAAATATATTTGGACCATTCAATTGAGCATAGATATCATAATCCCAATAAAATATTTTACCGAGGAAAATGTTAAATATTTTGATTGGGACAATACTTTTTGTCACGCATCACCCGCGTAAACCATTTTATAGGTATTTACATGGAGAAATTGATATTGTTTGGACCGCAAATTATATCGTGGACCGCGCATCAACGACGTCGTTTTGATTAATGAAAACAGACAGATGAAACGGCTTCCATTCCGCGCCATTCACTTTCAGTTTTTATGCACTACAGTTACATTTCAACACAATTGTAGTTACATTTCGATAAAACTACAGTTTCATTCGATAATATAAAAACACAAATGTGAAACTGTTATTCAGTATCAGTTCATATACACTGCAGTTACATTTCAACACAACTACAGTTACGTTTCGATATAACTACAGTTTCATTCGATAATATAAAACACAAATGTGAAACTGTTATTCAGTATCAATTCATATACATTGCAGTTGCATTTCAACACAACTACAGTTACATTTCGATATAACTACAGTTTCATTCGATAATATAAAACACAAATGTGAAACTGCTATTCAGTATCAATTCATATATATTGCAGTTACATTTCAACACAACTGCAGTTACATTTTGATATAACTACAATTTCATTCGATAATATAAAAACAAATGTAAGGCAGTATCTTTTGAGATAAACGATAGTATCAGTGACCTGTGACCACGGTCCACAATGCATTGTGGACCGCGATCCACGCTATAACGACTGTGTTTGGACCTTGGGAGTTGGGACAATATTTGCTTGGGCTCTTTGGGCCAAACGAATGGGTCTAAGAATTCCAGGACAGAATCCATTCTATTGGGCCGTAGCTGTTACTTAGCCCACAGTCCATGTATGGAATTTTAAACTTCACTACAATAATCGACAAATTATACTTGTTCACATGGTCACATAAATTATTGATAAATATTTATTTTTAATATATTAAAATTTCATGTTAAATATATATAATATTTATTTTTAAATAATACACAATAAATGAACCTGCAATATATTAAAAATAATATATAATAATAATTATTATTAAATGCGTAGTAAAATAGCAGTGCACTAGAATACTAGGTAACAATCATAACAGCACTTGTGCACATAGGAAGAAAGTCAAGAAAGGCGAAAACTCCAGTCCAAAGAGTAATTATAACCTTCCAAAAATCGGTTAAAGAAAAAAACCTTCCGAGGATCAAAGGGTAAAATTGTCCAATAGAACCGAGCCGCTTGTTGGATTATCCAATTTATCCTGAAATCGCAAAGATTTAACGCCCCTGTAGTCATGACGTTCCTTTGAATCCTTTGCTTCCAGAGAGTTCAGAGGTCGAAGCGCCGGCGAAGATGTCGCACTTTGGAAGATCTGGTCCTCCAGACATTAGAGACACATACTCTCTTCTAGTTCTCAACATCACTTTTCGTATTTGCCTCCTCCTTTCCTCCCAAACCCTATCTCTCTCCTTTTCTCGCTTGTTATTCCGATGGAAAACCAATTACTTCTAATGCTTTTGGTTTGTTTTCTTCAGGTACCACCGCTGATGACTTGTATCCTCTCTTCGATAAGTATGGAAAAGTTGTGGATGTCTTCATCCCCAGAGATCGAAGGTATATACCTGTTTGCGTGTTTCATATGGCTTTTTATTTTTGATTTTATGTGGATAAAATTCTCTCCCTTGTTTAGGTATATTCACTTGAATTTGGAAGGGATATCTGTAAATTTGCAAGTTATTTTATGTGCCAGGCTTGTATGCTGTAACTCGTGTATGTTTCGACTTTTTATAGCATATTGAATGAATCAAATACCTAGGATTGAGAAATGCAAAGGCGTCAAAATCTCTAGCTGACATATAACCTTGCTATGCACTATTCATGTTGATGATAACTTGATAGATTAATATATACTATATAAATATATTAATTTGTTTGCATTCATATGGTAATCTAGTTTCTATAGACATATTGTTGAATAAGTGGTATGTGTGAATTCACATATACTCATCCTTAATAAGTTGAGCCTATTCATCATTTCATCAGGTACTCATAATGATAAAACCAGCTAGACATAGTCATTTAATATGGAAAAAAATGTGTACATAGTGCATCTAGAGGAGCAGGTTTGTATATTTAATACTGTTATGTGTGCGCGAAAATAAGTATTGGTGCAATTTCTTTCTATTTATACTGAAATATTTGATACTGCAGGACTGGAGACTCGAGGGGATTTGCATTTGTTAGGTACAAGTATCAGGATGAGGCTCAGAAGGCAGTCGAGAAGCTTGATGGTAACTATGAATACTTTAGTTTTCAGATATTAGCAAAACTTACGTCTTGATGTCATTTTGCAATTCATAGTTGTACCTGGTTTATTATAATTGTTCTGTTGCTTGTTCTGATTAACTTCAGTGGTCTTTATATAGGAAAACTTGTTGACGGAAGAGAAATAATGGTACAATTTGCAAAATATGGGCCAAATGCTGAAAAAATGTAAAGCTTTACTAATTCATTTCCCTTTAGTTTTTGCTGCTGCCTCAACTTTTTGTCTTTTTGAGCCATTTACATTTTACATTGCGTCACTTAAAAGTCTTATTAAATATTAATTCAGTCTTCTTATTCCAGTCAGAAGGGAAGAATAATTGAGTCTGTGACCAAGACAAGGGGAAGGTCAAGGAGCTACAGTCCTAGATCAAGGTAATCATGTTCCAATGATTGTTGATGTTGAGGATAACGTACTTTTTTGTAGCCATTGGGAAAATTGAATCTGAACTTAAAGAATGTTGATGATATGGCCTACATTATTTCTTTCTTTAGATACTAGAGGAATCAATCTAAAGACCTCTTATAAAGAGTCTCACACACTCTTGTCAAAAGAGAGTGCTTCATTGCGTATGAGTAACCCTGCACTTGTGCATTCCATTGCTTCAATGATGTAATGGAAAAGATACAAGTGCAGCAAAACGTGGAAAAGCGAACGCCTCAGCAATGGAGGCGCAAATGAAAGAAAAACTGCACCTTTATACAAGGACCAAGCCAACATAGTCTTTTTTATACATCATTTCTTTCTTCAGGTACTAGGGGAATCAATCTTGAGACCTCTTATAAAGAGTCTCACACACACTTGTTGAAAGTGAGCACTTTGTTTCTTAATCAATGAAGTGAACGCGAGTGACCCTGCATTGCGTTGCTTCAGTGAAGCTATGAATAACATATAAGGAAAGCAAAGTGAGGAAAAGCAATCCCCCTCAGATTGAAGTGCTCAAGGCACAAATAAAATAAAAACTGCACTTTTATACATAGACCAAGTCAACGTAGTCTTCAAAGTGAGAATCAGTCCTAAGAATGCCAACCCAGCCTCCATAACTTCCTCAAATCTCTATTTAGTTCTTGGCGACTCCATAGCTTCCAACAATCAATCTGTGACTCCATAGCTTCATACAATCTATTGGCTACTCTATAGCTTACGATGAGAATCAATCATTCTCTATGAGGAATGTTACTTAACCTAAGAGAATTGACTCCATAGCTTTTGGTGACTCCAATCTCTTTTCCTTTATTCGCCCAGAAGAAGCATGGTGATTGCTGTGCTTTTCTTTCTCTTTCTTCGTCTTTTTGCTTCTTCACTGACAAAAAGAGAACCACAAAGAGTGGGCAGTAGGCACTGGGCAGTGTGGCTGCCCACACTCCAGGCGATTTTAATAAATAAACTAAACCTTAATTAATGCATTAAATATGCTTGATTAATAATTTATTATGTATTTACTATGATGCTTGTGTTTAGATAAATAATGATGACTGATGTGTAATGGAATATTAAGTTGATATGATTTTTTTAATTTTTTAATTATGTTAACTGTAGAGTTTTGTACACTTGTCAAAAACAATGGTTTCTTCACTTAATAGAGATATACATCAATGATTAAGGACGCACTATGCTTTATTATTATAAATGATGTCAACTACCGTAATTGTCTTTAAAATTGCATTATAAACCATTTATATATCAATTCTAGATTATAAAATTTAGTTTTGTCACTTTGCATCGCTTTATATACAAATTACAAAGGCAACATTTAACTTTGCACCTCAGAGTGAGGCAAAGCCTCGTCACTGTGCTGCGCTTTTTGCTTGAAAAACTTTTAAGTCTCACACCTATGCCACTAGACTATGGAGTCTTGAGCATATTATTTCGTCAAGTACACTTCCAGTCAAACTTGTGCTGATATGAATTTATTACAAGTTATATGGTATATTGTGAACTTCACACTTAGTTAAGGTTGGTGATGTGAAATTTGTTAAGGTCCATTTTTTCTGTTTGAGCTTTGTATTCTCTTCCAGAATATTCATTCTGGAAAAACTTAGGAGTGGTGTACAAAGTGTAAGCATACTTTGCTGCTTCTGTTATAGGTATAGAGATGATCACAGAGATAGAGATTATAGAAAGAGGAGCAGGAGTAGAAGTCGGGGTAGATCTGAGCATGATCGATACCGTGGTAGGGATAGAGATCGTCATCGGTACAGAAGCCGCAGTGGAAGCCCTGATTACCATAAAGGTCGTGGTAGAGGTAGATATGATGATGAGAGGCGTAGCCGAAGTCGTTCCTATGGAAGGTAGTGTATTCTCCTGTTTGGAGACCTGTCAACTGCAACCATATATTTCTGCATGCAGGATCTATGTGTAAACTATTGTCTTTCTGATTCTTTGTTTAATGCTGAAGTGCCTCTCCTGCTCGGCGTAGCCCAAGTCCAAGGAGGAGTCCATCTCCTCGGAGAACCCCTCAATCTAGGGATGGTAGCCCAAGTCCAAGGAGGAGTCCATCTCCTCGCAGAGCCCCTCAATCTAGGGATGGTAGTCCAGATGGACGCAATGAGAAAGAACGCTCTCCAACTCCAAGAAGTTTGTCACCCCGTGGCCGGGGGGCTGAGTCTCGAAGCCCATCTCCACGTTCTGATGCTGATGTACATCCCAGAACCCTAGCTATGATTGGTTCATAAAGTAGCAACAAATTCTACAAAACTATAATTTCGCTACTTCTATATTTGTAGGAATGACAACGAAGAAGCATTGATGAATTTCTCCAGGTTGTTATCCATGAAGAGGGCATTTGATGATGATATCGTCTGTTTAGTGCTTGGTAGAACAAATTTGCAGAAACTTATTTGTAAGGTTTAACTCATGATGTGCGTGATGCCGTGATTCATCCTAATACACTTTTCTGTTGGTAGTTGTGGGTTGACACTAGTTTTGGCTATTGTTCCTGCTTTTTGCTCTTCTTATTTCTCAAATGTAGATCTGTCTTGTACTCATGAACAATTGCTGGCCTTCTATAGTTATGTCCGTGACGAGTCAATGTTGCTGAATTGCACGATTTTGCAGCAGCTGTTGATGCTGTGTCTCCTGTGTGTACTTCGCTGTTGATTGTTAGTGTATGTGTTTGCTGGTGACAAATTCCCATTTGTTTCCAAATTTTCTGAACGGCAATGACTGGTAAGGATAACTGTCTTACAATTTACCGAAGTCAAATTGAGATTTTAGCTTTTTGCTGACTTTGAGTTTTGACCCTCTGAAGGAGCCTTAGTGGTGTTCATCTGAAAGTGGGTGAAGTGCACTTTTAATTGTTGCAGTTGCAGTTGACTCACAAACCTGATATGCACTTATGCTGGTTCTATATAGCATTCCTTCTATAAGCTATATGACACCAAACCCCTAAGTTTGGACCTTTAGTGCCAGTTCATGGTTGTATTTTCCTCACCTGATACTTGTTTCTAGGTTGTTAGCTTGTTTCTTGTGTTCCCCAAATTATTCTGTGTGCATGTGCTGTAGGGATACTAGTTAAGCTGATGGTTAAACTATGTTACAGCACGAGAGCATTGCCGTAGCTGTGATGTGCTAGCCGATGTCTATGTAGATCGATTGTAGCTGACTTGTGTGCCTTGCTGATAGCTATTCAATCTGATGCTGATTGCATTGCTGATAACTTTGTAGATCAGATTGATGAATGCTTTGGTAGATATGTCCTGCTGGATAATGTGGGGTCTCTTTATCCAGTTCCTGATTGCTTCCCTCTTGCAGGAGTGCACTTATTTGGAATCCTTTCATCCCAAGTTGAGTTCTCTCCTTTTTCTTTCCATGTATTAGTGCCTGCCTTTATGTTTTTTTGTCTTGTTCTGTTTCACTTTACTACAGAACTGATTTGAGTTCAATGTGTGTGTGTGTGCTTTTTTTTTTTTTTTTTTTTTTTCCTCTTTATGTTTTTTTGTCTTGTTCTGTTACTCCGTATAAACTAATTTTTAATTTGTGGCATTTATTAAAATATATTAATACAAAAAAAAAGAAGAGGAACATTATATATAGCAATTTTCTTAATTTTAAACAATTAATTCATATACTACCAACATAGAAATATTATAAAGTCATTTTGTTGAGTTATAAAAAATAAATTAAATTATATACTAGTATACTACCAACATTATAAGAAAACAATAATATAATTAAAATCATATATTATATAAATTAATTTTATGTGATGCTGCATAAATAATCAAAATAATTTTGTTCATATATTACAAAATAATATAATTAGAATTCAATATCAGATAAAAATGTGTTAATTATTTACAAGGTATAACAAAATTAATTATGTGATATATTACTTTTAGCTATATTATTTTTATTCTTGCGATTTTGGTAGTTATGATTTAACTTAAAATAAGTTACTATTATTCTAATATATCATGAGTTTAATTCTTGGTGGTGACATTTGAAGTATTTTCATGTTAGCATATCAGGGACTTGTCAGCTATATCAAGGACTAAATTGATCAATTTTTATATTATAAAGACTTAATTAAATATTTTTCAACTTATAATTTGGAGTATATTGCTAGATCAAAGAGAAAATTTTGCAGTTACTGTATGTAGTTGTGATTGCAATTTATTTGAAGTGTAAATTTCCCTGTATGACCTATTGGTAGGCCTTTCTTCAAATAATTATTACCTAATGCTAAATGGTAGTCAGTGAGTGAACTGGATGTCATCATATAACCAATTCCATCAATATTTGCATATAGGTTTAGTATTAACGAGCTTATATTTTACTGATAAGAAAGTGGACATCCATGCGTTCAGTAATGCACAGTGTCATGTTAGATGAGGTATTCTGAAATATTTGTATGGTTTTAAGAAGAGAGCCTTAGAGTTGTGTTGTGAAGGCTTTGATTAATTGTGGTCTGGAGAGTTTTGGCTTGAGGTTTGGTCTGTGATTACAGCTCTGTTCAGTCTATTAGCTATATGATGTTAATTTGTAGATGTCCAGTCATTTGTGGAGTAGTCTGTGTAGTTAAGTAGACGGATTTGATTCAGGGTTGTTGCATCTTTGTATTCATACTGATGAAGTCATGTTTGCTGAGTCCGGTTGTCATCAAGCATTTTCTTTTTTCCTTTTCTTTCATTGTTACAAGTCGTTCTGATTGTAATGCTATTCCATATTTCTTTAGTTTGAATGTTAAAAGTCATGCTAGCTTTAAATCGTGTTTGCTTACTAATTCTACCGGTCTTAGTGGTCGCTATAAATGCTCCGGTCTCCACACGGTGTTTCCTTTATTATGGCTTATTAAATGGGAAGCCAAGACTTTGTTTGGATTCTTTCCATACCCCTTCCAACACGTGAAAGACTTGTTTTCTTTTAGGGTAGAAAGTAATTTTGTGAGTTATCTTTATGTATATAATAATCTTACTTTCAAAAGTTTCATATCATCAAATTTACAATTTTTTTGGCCATTTTATCTACATCATGCAATTCTGAGCATTTCTAACTCATTTTCAAAAGTAGGTATCGTTTTCACATAACATTAAAATATTATTATATTTTCTCAATAAATATTATTTTCTCACATAACATGCTAACATGGCAAGAGAGAGGGGAGGAGAGAAGACAAAATTAACTCGGGCAAAACAAAGGGTTATTTCAAAAGAAATGGTCCCACACAACATTTTGCTGGATGCCTCAAGCACGCCCAATAAAGCCTTTATTATTATTATAATTTTTTTTGAAATTAGATTTGTTTTTTTTTTCCTCCCCTCTAATTTTCTCTTTCCAAATCACAAAAAAAAAAAAAAAACAGTACTATTAAGGATGCTCCTTATCAATGGAGTCTTTTCGTAGTTTTTGAAGAGTTTTTGTAAGTGATTAGAAAAAAGAAAATAAGAGGGGATGAAAAAACAAATTTGATATTTAAAAAATAAAAAATAAAAACAAGATGTGTCAGGCGCGCCTGATGCGCATGGGCTGTTGCTGTGTGCGTACAACTGATGATTGTAAAATTCATGTCAGATTTTACTATGCTTTGAACCCTTCCTTTGCATATGATTTTCTCCCTTTCTCTCTCATCTCTTCTCTTATGCCATGTTGGCACTTTATCTTACATAAGGACATTAACACCAGCACATATTTTGGAGTTGGTGTGAAGGCCAAATGAAGAAGAAATAACTCTCCTGCAAGTTATTGGTTGATGTCAGAAAAGGAAACAAAAAAAAAAAGAAGAAACAAACGCTTGTAGTGTGTGTTTGGTGCACTTTGCGCCCCAGCAGGCCCCTTGCTAGGGCGAGTCAGAGTGCTGGCGGCCACTCTAACTTTTATATTACTTTTCTGTTTTTTTAATTGTCAAAATTTCTTTTTAATTTCTTTTTTTCTTTTTTCTTTTCTTTTCTCCCATACTCTCTTTTCTAATCACACTTACAAAACTCCTCAATAATTGCGAAATAACTCAATTGATAAGGATGCTCTAAACCAAATAAAAAGTTGGGTAAATCTTATACAGCTACAAAGTCTTCAATAGATATAAAATATAAATACTCGGAAGACTGACCAAAGAGTCAAGTCAAGGATGCAGTTGACGTTGACGTTGGAGAGTGCTATAAGTTAAAAAAACCCCGACATAGGATCCGAACTCACAATTAGAAGTGCTCATAGAGTTTTTAGCACAAAAAAAAAAAATAAAAAAAAATAAAAAAATGGATCATTTAGTAGTAGCAAGGCTTCTAGCTATATTTTCTTTACATTCCTTCCTTCTACTGCTTTCTTCTAATGTAATTCCTGCTTCCAGTAATGAAGAAGCCAAAGGTCTCCTGAAATGGAAATCCACTTTTAACCACCCAAACAACACGTTGGATTCTTCATGGACTATCTCAGAAAATGGAGGCAGCCCATGCAACAACTGGTATGGAGTTCATTGCGTTGCGGGAAGTGTCAACAGGCTGAACCTTACTACTTCCAAAATCAATGGTACACTCCAAAGCTTTCCATTTCATTCACTTCCAAATCTTGAATATTTTGAAATTAGTTTAAATGCATTTTGGGGAAGCATACCACCTGCAATTGGCAATCTTTCCAAACTCGTCTATCTTGACATGTCAGTCAATTATTTTACCGGCACAATCCCACCTCAAATTGGCCTTTTAACCCGTCTCAAGACCCTCCATATGTTTGCAAACATCTTGCATGGTCCAATCCCTGATGAAATTGGCAACTTAACATCTCTCACTGAGCTTGCTTTGCTTGGTAATTCTCTTAATGGTTCTATTCCTGCTTCAATAGGCAATTTGAAACACTTGAGTTCTTTGCAACTTTATAGCAATTCTCTTTCTGGCTCCATTCCTCCCGAGCTGGGAAAACTCTCCAATCTCACTGTGCTTTACATAGACACAAACCAACTAACCGGCTCAATTCCCCCCGAGCTAGGAAACCTCTCAAAATTGCAACAACTATACATTTTCTCTAACAATTTGAGTGGTCATATTCCCCGTGAACTAGGAAAGCTAAAGTCACTCTCCTATCTCAGTTTATGGTCGAATAATCTTAGTGGTCAAATCCCTGCTTCACTAGGTGGCCTAGAGAATTTGTTACTTCTTCACCTCTATGGTAACCAACTTAGTGGTTCAATACCTGAAGAGTTAGGGAACCTAAAGAGCATCACTGATCTGCAACTGAGTCAGAATATGTTTAGTGGTTCAATCCCAACTTCCATAGGGCGTTTGAGGAACTTAGAAATCTTGTTTCTTCGTGCCAACAATCTTTCTGGTTCCATTCCTCGTGAACTTGGCAAACTGGAAAACTTGACCGTACTGGAAATGGATGATAACCAATTCTCAGGCCATTTGCCAGACGGTATTTGTAAAGGGTTGGCACTTCAAAATTTCACGGTGAACAACAATAACCTCTCGGGGCCAATTCCACCCAGCTTAAGAGACTGCAGAAGCTTAAAGCGTGTCCGGTTTGATGGCAATATGTTCACTGGAAAACTCTCTGAATCCTTTGGCATATACCCTGATTTGCAGTTTATGTGGCTCAGTCAAAACCAGTTTCACGGTGAAATCTCCAAGAACTGGGGAATCTCCAGAAACTTGACAAACCTGCAAATGGCTGAAAACAATCTCACAGGTAGAATCCCTCCTGAGTTTCAAAATTTGACTCAACTAGGAATACTCAATCTCTCTTCAAATAAATTGGGTGGGGAGATCCCTGCAGAACTTGGGAGTCTATCATCTCTTCTTTCTTTATACTTGGGGGACAACAATCTTTCCGGTCAACTACCCCAAGAGTTAGCCTCTCTTAAGAAATTGAATGTCCTTGATTTGTCCAAGAACCAATTTAGTGGACCAATACCCTCATTCATAGGAGACTATGAGTATATGCATGAATTGGACTTGAGCCACAACAACTTCAGCCAGCATTTACCAGTTGAGCTAAGTAAGATATCACATCTTACAACGCTGGACCTGAGTAACAATTCTCTCAGTGGAGAAATCCCACATTTGTTTAATAGTCTTGTTGATTTGGTGAATGTTGATTTATCCTATAATCAGCTGACTGGCCCTATTCCTGACACCATGGGTTTCAAGCAAGCATTTCTGAAGGGAAACAAAGGTTTATGTGGAGATAATAAAGACCTTCCACCTTGCTCATCAACACCTACAGAAATGTCCTCTGTGGAGAAAAAAAGTGGCCACAAAAAACAGATTCTCAGCATTGTATTGCCTATAGTGGGAGCTCTGGTACTAGTTTCTGTGTTCGCGGTGGTTCTTTTCACTTGTGGTGGGAAAGGAGATAGAGGTCCAGATGAAGAGCAATGCAATTCGTTGAGGCGGGGAGATGGTGACAACAATGATGAAGACAGTGATCTCTTCTCCATATCCTCATTCCATGGAAAGGCATTGTATTTGGACATCTTGAAAGCCACCAAGGAGTTCCATGAGATGTTCCGCATTGGGGAAGGAGGGTTCGGGACTGTATACAAGGCGAAGATCCCATCAGCCGAGACAGTAGCTGTAAAGAGACTTCATTCATCAGCTGAGATCACTGATAGGAAGGGCTTCTTCAACGAAATAACAGCTCTGACAACGATCAGGCACAGAAACATTGTCAAACTCCATGGCTTCTGCTCAAATGTGAAGCATGCATTCTTGGTTTACGAGTACCTTGAAAGGGGTTCTTTGTCAAATATGCTGAGCAGAGAAGAGGACGCTAAGAAGCTGAACTGGATGACGAGGGTGAATATCGTTAGAGGCATCGCTCAGGGCTTGTCTTACATGCACCATGATTGCTCACCTCCCATTGTTCATCGAGACATATCGAGCAGCAACATTCTCCTTGATGCTGATTTTGAAGCTCGCATCTCGGATTTTGGCACTGCTAAACTACTCAGGCGAGACTCCTCTAATGTTAGCGCGCTTGCAGGCACCTGCGGATATATTGCACCAGGTAAATTTTCCATTTTTATCCATACAAGATATCGATTGCAAATGTTGTGCTTTCTGTCGGATGTCAATCTTAGTCTGAAATAATGGGACAACTTAATAAGTCTGAAAAATTTTAGGGTAAGAATAGAAAAAAAAATTGTTTCAATAAAACATCAATTTGATTAGGTAAAATCAATTAGACCGATGGCCCAAACATGCTAGTTACAATTTAGTGTGCTAGCTCAATAGCTCGAGTCACTTAAGGTTATTCTTTGTTTCACAAGTGATATGGAACTGAATATACAAGGAATTTATATTCAAACACATCTTTAGTAATTTTTATATTATAATTACACATGTGTTCGAAAGTCCGAAATTTTACGATTAAAGCCAAAACTTTTAAATTTGACAAAAAAAATAAACTAATTAATTCGACAGTCCAAAATTTTACGATTAAAGCCAAAACTTTTAAATCTGACAAAAAGAAAACTAATTAATTTGACAGTCTGATAGGCCTAGTCCGAAATCGAATGGACCGGTCTGATTGGAGTGATTGACATACATGATCTGATTGTTAAGAATTTATGTAATCTTGCAGAATTTGCTTTCACTATGAAGGTGACTGAAAAATGCGATGTATATAGTTTCGGAGTATTAACATTAGAAATCATTAAGGGAAAACATCCTGGTGACTACATCGATCTTCTCACATCTCCTTCCCCTGCAACCATCGAACTCCAGGAGTTGTTGGATCCACGGCTTCCACATCCTGAAAATGAAGCAGTGGAGGAAGCTTTGGTTCTCATTGCTAAAATGGCCCGATCTTGTCTTCTTTCAAATCCAAAAACGAGGCCGACAATGCAGATAATCGCTGAGATGTTAGCAATAGCACCACAATGAATCAAAAATGTGTTTTGTATGCTGAGCCACTACGTTACCGTGATTTATCTTTCTTCCGCATACTATGTCGTGTTGCAGTGCGATTGCCGTTTGGTTCACAAAATCTTAGATTATCTTAGGTAATAGGATTACCTCCGGGGAGGTAATGTGAGATTAAGGGAATGTAAGATTATACCTTATGTGTTTGGTTAAAGTTGTAGGAATGTAATATTAACTTGTTTGGTTGGAGGTTATATTTTAGGTGATACTGTAACAATTACATAAATGCCCTTAAAGGTGTAAAAATACTTTACTTTTAAAAATGTTTTGGTTAATTTGTAAGCCTCTTTTTTTTTTTCAATTTAACATAATAATAATAATAATAATAATAATAATAATAACAATAATAATACTGCTACTACTACTACCTGTTCAATTCCACTTTTCGGTGGATTGTTGTTGTTGTTAATAATAATAATAATAATAATAATAATAATAATAATAATAAGACTCTCAAAAAATAATAATAATAATAATAATAATAATATTATTATTATTATTATTATTATATAATGGTTAGTTTACAAGGGTAAAGTTGGAATATTTCAAGGTAATCTTAGATTACCTAAGAAAATAGAGGTAATCACATTACCTTAAAATATTACCGCCACATCAGCTTTGAGGTAATATAACATTACCAGGTAATCTCATAGTTTGAACCAAACAAGATAATATAACATTACCAGACTCACATTACCTAGGTAATTTGAGATTACATGAACCAAACACCCTCTTAGAGATTGGAGAATCAGTCTTTTGGAAGATGGAAAGTGAAGTTGTCAACTTTTATGTATAATAAGGAGTAATTACTAGTCGTGGGCACACGCTCTGCGCGAAACGCCATTCCCAATGATGATGATGATAAATTAATGTGTATAAATGATAATATTTCTTAAATTTGAATAATTGTTATATGATAAAATAAAAATTATACTGGTTGAGGCTCTGGAGAAAGTTAAGAGACTGAAAGCAGAGACGTACCTTTGTAACATTTCCGGTTTGCCCATCTGCGGCAACCCAATGAATAATGTATTGAACATGTCCGTCCATCTGCGGATAACTATAACCCATTATAGAAATCAGTCAAAGCCGAGAATAACCAACCCATCATTTGTGTACTCATAAGCATTCTCACTACAATTCAATGAAGGATCAATCATACATTCAGCATAAACTATCAAGTATATAACTAACAATATCAGGGCTTACCAAGCTCCAATTAATAAGAAATGTCTGAATTTCATCATCAGTATCTTCTTCCATATTATCAGTGAAATTGGGATCATAACTGAGAAATTCCAGAGTAAGATGCAAAATCTGATCACAATATCCTTGTGGCACACTGGCACCTTAGCAAGAAAGAAACTCTCAAAGTGCCTTGCAAAAAACAAGCATTTCAAATCCATGTCTATAATCACATATAAAGAAGGATTCTTGATGAATTGATAACAAATTATGAAGGACACAAATTCAAAAATAAGACCTTGTAAGCTATACTCCCCAAGTTCCTCATCATTCTCAGGTGCTAACACAATAGTTGATTAGTATTAGAACTGTATCAGCCAAGTGGGAACAAGGCTGTATCTGAGCATGTCTAACATGTGCGATTGCACAGGGCCCCAATTTTTGGGAGCCACAGATTAAAAAAAATTATATGTATATATATTTTACATAAATTTAGACTAAATGTATGAAAACTGGACCAATTTGTAACAAGATGAAATTGAGTCCAACTGACAATTACTTTAAAACCCATATATATACATATATATATATATATATATGTGTGTGTGTGTGTGTGTGTGTGTGTATATACACACATATATATAATATATACACATACACACACACACACACACATATATATATGCGTGTGTGTGTGTGTGTGTGTGTGTGTATGTGTATATATTATATATATGTGTGTGTATATATATATATATACACACACACACACACATATATATATACATTGCCAATTTTGTTCGGCAATTATATTTCATAAATCATAATCCCACATCTCAATTAGACAATTAGCAAATTCTCAATTCCCAACCCTATAAAATACGGAAATACCGTAATGAAATTTGACAATTCAAAAATTCTCAATTCACAATTCGGTAATTTCAATTCGTAGATCGTAGACCGCAACTCAACTGAGTCTTCAATTCTTCTTGATTACACAAACTCTCAAGTCTCAAGTTCTTCAATTCTCTTAACAGGTAATTAAAATAACGTATTTTTCATAATTTTTGTTTATTGTCTTAAGAATTTTCTTGATTAATTATTTATTCATAGAGTTTCTAAATAAATTCTTTTTTTTTCCTTACGATTTTATAATTATGCCTTATAGAAAATATACATATGGGTCTGAGAAGCGTAAAAAGAAAATAAGAATTGAACAACTAACTCAATCTCAGAAATGAACTCTTGAAAAATTCATTACAAAACAAACTCAAATAAATGAGCAAAAAGATGATGCCAAGAAAAAATTGTTAGATGCAACTTTGATATAACTTTTTAAACAATTATTATTTATATATAAAAATTACTCAAAAAAAAGGGTCCAAATTAAGATATGGCACATGGCTCCAATTTTTATTAGAACGGCCCTGAATGGGAACCAAAATGATAGCCAACAGCATGACCGCCAAGTCTAAACTCCTAATGCGAAAACCCAAGAGTTTAACTTTTAGACCTTTAAAATAAACTAATAAGATCAGTAGAGGTTGTGGATTCTTACTTGGACCTTGTTGAGTTTAGTTCATGCCAAGAAAACCTATTTGATGACAAGTACAACACAAACCAACAGCAGCATTACTCTATTCCTGTTGTATTATATTGTTGAATATAGAGTTATGAATTTGTTAATATATAGTTATGAATTTGTGAAGTAGAGTTCTAAAATTGTGAACATGGACCCGAATCCATTGCATAACAACCGCTTCAAAAACAAGCTAACGTGTGAAAATGTTTGACACATAGAAATTATAGATTAGTTAAAATTATACCACATAAAAAAAGGAAAAATGGCGAGTTTAGTCCCTGAATTATAATGGTAGTGACCATTCAGTCCCTGAGTTATAGCCATATGTCTGTATCCATTTTTAGTCCCTCAGTTATGAGTGCAATGGCAAATTTGGTCCTCGATCGTTAGAACTGACAGAAAATTTTAGGGGTAAAGTAGGAAATTCATATTTTAATCACTTTCTTATATTAAAACCGGTTTTGCAACATTATTTTCAAGGTTCTTCAATTCTAAAAGCAATTCAATAATCCTCGTAAGACTAGTTAGTAACCTGAGTTTCGTATAAGAAACACGTGACTCATTACAAACAAGAGAACACTTGATCATTGTGTTCAAGCATGTAAAACACACCGGCCTAAAAGTTTCTGATTTCCCTTACTAAACATAAGGTAATTAAACGATAACTTGATATTTTTAGTACGTAAAATTCTTTCGTAAGCTCTGTAGTAACTTAATCAAGAAGCCTCTTTAAAGAAACCTTGTGCTCAGATGACAGAGTAGTGGCTCTCCCATATGGGAGGTCATGAGTCTGAGTCCGAGCCTCAATGGAGGCGATACTGACTCTTTGTGCTCCAATAGGTTGAGAAAGTATGTTTGAACAAATACTACAATGTAATCGAGTTAGTCGTTTTGTATCATTGTTAGGATAATGTGTTTCACATGCCTGAAGACAATAATTAAGTGTTTCTTTGTTTGTGAAGACAATAATCAAGTGTTTCTTTGTTTGTGCTATAAGTTTGTTATTGAAATGCTTTTAGAATTGAAGAATTTTGAAATAAGAGGTTAAGAAGTGAAAAATAATGTTGTGGAAGTGGTTTTGATATAAGAATGAGAATAAAATGTGAATTTCCTACTTTATCCCTCAAATTTTAAATATTTTTTAATTTGTTCGTCAGTTTTAACGGATAGGACCAAATGCGGCACTTTGTTCATAACTAAGAGACTAAATATGGATACGATCATAACTTAGGGATTGAGTCAGAACTTGAGTATAACTCAAGGACCAAAGATGCAATTCTCCATTAAAAATCAACTTAGATTAGTATTGGTACAAATTTTTCTAAATTACAATAATTGTAATTGTAATTTAAAATATAATATATTTAATAATATATTTCTATTGCGATTTAGGGTCGTTTCCTCGCGTGATTGATCTTCGATTACGTTCACCACACAATCGTAATAGTATTTCAGGTAAGATATTGTAATAAGAACACTATTAATAAGGAAAACAATATGTAAAGACAGAATAAAAATTCAATAGGGGATATCACTTTCTCATTCATTATTAATCGGACATTTACAATATGGATTAATATTTGATGCACCGTCGGTGTATAGCTGCTATACACCGACGGTGAATGAGAATGTGCCACATCATTTTTAAAAAAAAAATTAATAATGACAAAGTCCTGTTTTGCAAAATTATTAAGACTTTTATTTTATTAGGAAACTTTGTATTTCTTATTAACAAAATATATCACTTTCCTAAACATATTAATTAATTCTATTACCTATCTAATTTCCTAAACATTTTTATTAGATACCTTTTATAAAACTGTTTTATATTCATACTGTTTCACCGGCGGCGGCTGCAGCGGCGTTTCCATTTCGCCGGCCAGTGGGTGGAGCCGGAAGGCCACAACTAGTAGAGATAGATGTTTATGGATCCATGCATCCCGTAACCGACTGGCCTCCGTTTTGCTTAATCCTAAATTGCCTATTTATATATATATATTTATTTTTTGTTAATCAAAGTTTTGGGGTGATTTAATTTTACCNCTTTTTTTTTTTTTTTTTTTTTTTCCTCTTTATGTTTTTTTGTCTTGTTCTGTTACTCCGTATAAACTAATTTTTAATTTGTGGCATTTATTAAAATATATTAATACAAAAAAAAAGAAGAGGAACATTATATATAGCAATTTTCTTAATTTTAAACAATTAATTCATATACTACCAACATAGAAATATTATAAAGTCATTTTGTTGAGTTATAAAAAATAAATTAAATTATATACTAGTATACTACCAACATTATAAGAAAACAATAATATAATTAAAATCATATATTATATAAATTAATTTTATGTGATGCTGCATAAATAATCAAAATAATTTTGTTCATATATTACAAAATAATATAATTAGAATTCAATATCAGATAAAAATGTGTTAATTATTTACAAGGTATAACAAAATTAATTATGTGATATATTACTTTTAGCTATATTATTTTTATTCTTGCGATTTTGGTAGTTATGATTTAACTTAAAATAAGTTACTATTATTCTAATATATCATGAGTTTAATTCTTGGTGGTGACATTTGAAGTATTTTCATGTTAGCATATCAGGGACTTGTCAGCTATATCAAGGACTAAATTGATCAATTTTTATATTATAAAGACTTAATTAAATATTTTTCAACTTATAATTTGGAGTATATTGCTAGATCAAAGAGAAAATTTTGCAGTTACTGTATGTAGTTGTGATTGCAATTTATTTGAAGTGTAAATTTCCCTGTATGACCTATTGGTAGGCCTTTCTTCAAATAATTATTACCTAATGCTAAATGGTAGTCAGTGAGTGAACTGGATGTCATCATATAACCAATTCCATCAATATTTGCATATAGGTTTAGTATTAACGAGCTTATATTTTACTGATAAGAAAGTGGACATCCATGCGTTCAGTAATGCACAGTGTCATGTTAGATGAGGTATTCTGAAATATTTGTATGGTTTTAAGAAGAGAGCCTTAGAGTTGTGTTGTGAAGGCTTTGATTAATTGTGGTCTGGAGAGTTTTGGCTTGAGGTTTGGTCTGTGATTACAGCTCTGTTCAGTCTATTAGCTATATGATGTTAATTTGTAGATGTCCAGTCATTTGTGGAGTAGTCTGTGTAGTTAAGTAGACGGATTTGATTCAGGGTTGTTGCATCTTTGTATTCATACTGATGAAGTCATGTTTGCTGAGTCCGGTTGTCATCAAGCATTTTCTTTTTTCCTTTTCTTTCATTGTTACAAGTCGTTCTGATTGTAATGCTATTCCATATTTCTTTAGTTTGAATGTTAAAAGTCATGCTAGCTTTAAATCGTGTTTGCTTACTAATTCTACCGGTCTTAGTGGTCGCTATAAATGCTCCGGTCTCCACACGGTGTTTCCTTTATTATGGCTTATTAAATGGGAAGCCAAGACTTTGTTTGGATTCTTTCCATACCCCTTCCAACACGTGAAAGACTTGTTTTCTTTTAGGGTAGAAAGTAATTTTGTGAGTTATCTTTATGTATATAATAATCTTACTTTCAAAAGTTTCATATCATCAAATTTACAATTTTTTTGGCCATTTTATCTACATCATGCAATTCTGAGCATTTCTAACTCATTTTCAAAAGTAGGTATCGTTTTCACATAACATTAAAATATTATTATATTTTCTCAATAAATATTATTTTCTCACATAACATGCTAACATGGCAAGAGAGAGGGGAGGAGAGAAGACAAAATTAACTCGGGCAAAACAAAGGGTTATTTCAAAAGAAATGGTCCCACACAACATTTTGCTGGATGCCTCAAGCACGCCCAATAAAGCCTTTATTATTATTATAATTTTTTTTGAAATTAGATTTGTTTTTTTTTTCCTCCCCTCTAATTTTCTCTTTCCAAATCACAAAAAAAAAAAAAAAACAGTACTATTAAGGATGCTCCTTATCAATGGAGTCTTTTCGTAGTTTTTGAAGAGTTTTTGTAAGTGATTAGAAAAAAGAAAATAAGAGGGGATGAAAAAACAAATTTGATATTTAAAAAATAAAAAATAAAAACAAGATGTGTCAGGCGCGCCTGATGCGCATGGGCTGTTGCTGTGTGCGTACAACTGATGATTGTAAAATTCATGTCAGATTTTACTATGCTTTGAACCCTTCCTTTGCATATGATTTTCTCCCTTTCTCTCTCATCTCTTCTCTTATGCCATGTTGGCACTTTATCTTACATAAGGACATTAACACCAGCACATATTTTGGAGTTGGTGTGAAGGCCAAATGAAGAAGAAATAACTCTCCTGCAAGTTATTGGTTGATGTCAGAAAAGGAAACAAAAAAAAAAAGAAGAAACAAACGCTTGTAGTGTGTGTTTGGTGCACTTTGCGCCCCAGCAGGCCCCTTGCTAGGGCGAGTCAGAGTGCTGGCGGCCACTCTAACTTTTATATTACTTTTCTGTTTTTTTAATTGTCAAAATTTCTTTTTAATTTCTTTTTTTCTTTTTTCTTTTCTTTTCTCCCATACTCTCTTTTCTAATCACACTTACAAAACTCCTCAATAATTGCGAAATAACTCAATTGATAAGGATGCTCTAAACCAAATAAAAAGTTGGGTAAATCTTATACAGCTACAAAGTCTTCAATAGATATAAAATATAAATACTCGGAAGACTGACCAAAGAGTCAAGTCAAGGATGCAGTTGACGTTGACGTTGGAGAGTGCTATAAGTTAAAAAAACCCCGACATAGGATCCGAACTCACAATTAGAAGTGCTCATAGAGTTTTTAGCACAAAAAAAAAAAATAAAAAAAAATAAAAAAATGGATCATTTAGTAGTAGCAAGGCTTCTAGCTATATTTTCTTTACATTCCTTCCTTCTACTGCTTTCTTCTAATGTAATTCCTGCTTCCAGTAATGAAGAAGCCAAAGGTCTCCTGAAATGGAAATCCACTTTTAACCACCCAAACAACACGTTGGATTCTTCATGGACTATCTCAGAAAATGGAGGCAGCCCATGCAACAACTGGTATGGAGTTCATTGCGTTGCGGGAAGTGTCAACAGGCTGAACCTTACTACTTCCAAAATCAATGGTACACTCCAAAGCTTTCCATTTCATTCACTTCCAAATCTTGAATATTTTGAAATTAGTTTAAATGCATTTTGGGGAAGCATACCACCTGCAATTGGCAATCTTTCCAAACTCGTCTATCTTGACATGTCAGTCAATTATTTTACCGGCACAATCCCACCTCAAATTGGCCTTTTAACCCGTCTCAAGACCCTCCATATGTTTGCAAACATCTTGCATGGTCCAATCCCTGATGAAATTGGCAACTTAACATCTCTCACTGAGCTTGCTTTGCTTGGTAATTCTCTTAATGGTTCTATTCCTGCTTCAATAGGCAATTTGAAACACTTGAGTTCTTTGCAACTTTATAGCAATTCTCTTTCTGGCTCCATTCCTCCCGAGCTGGGAAAACTCTCCAATCTCACTGTGCTTTACATAGACACAAACCAACTAACCGGCTCAATTCCCCCCGAGCTAGGAAACCTCTCAAAATTGCAACAACTATACATTTTCTCTAACAATTTGAGTGGTCATATTCCCCGTGAACTAGGAAAGCTAAAGTCACTCTCCTATCTCAGTTTATGGTCGAATAATCTTAGTGGTCAAATCCCTGCTTCACTAGGTGGCCTAGAGAATTTGTTACTTCTTCACCTCTATGGTAACCAACTTAGTGGTTCAATACCTGAAGAGTTAGGGAACCTAAAGAGCATCACTGATCTGCAACTGAGTCAGAATATGTTTAGTGGTTCAATCCCAACTTCCATAGGGCGTTTGAGGAACTTAGAAATCTTGTTTCTTCGTGCCAACAATCTTTCTGGTTCCATTCCTCGTGAACTTGGCAAACTGGAAAACTTGACCGTACTGGAAATGGATGATAACCAATTCTCAGGCCATTTGCCAGACGGTATTTGTAAAGGGTTGGCACTTCAAAATTTCACGGTGAACAACAATAACCTCTCGGGGCCAATTCCACCCAGCTTAAGAGACTGCAGAAGCTTAAAGCGTGTCCGGTTTGATGGCAATATGTTCACTGGAAAACTCTCTGAATCCTTTGGCATATACCCTGATTTGCAGTTTATGTGGCTCAGTCAAAACCAGTTTCACGGTGAAATCTCCAAGAACTGGGGAATCTCCAGAAACTTGACAAACCTGCAAATGGCTGAAAACAATCTCACAGGTAGAATCCCTCCTGAGTTTCAAAATTTGACTCAACTAGGAATACTCAATCTCTCTTCAAATAAATTGGGTGGGGAGATCCCTGCAGAACTTGGGAGTCTATCATCTCTTCTTTCTTTATACTTGGGGGACAACAATCTTTCCGGTCAACTACCCCAAGAGTTAGCCTCTCTTAAGAAATTGAATGTCCTTGATTTGTCCAAGAACCAATTTAGTGGACCAATACCCTCATTCATAGGAGACTATGAGTATATGCATGAATTGGACTTGAGCCACAACAACTTCAGCCAGCATTTACCAGTTGAGCTAAGTAAGATATCACATCTTACAACGCTGGACCTGAGTAACAATTCTCTCAGTGGAGAAATCCCACATTTGTTTAATAGTCTTGTTGATTTGGTGAATGTTGATTTATCCTATAATCAGCTGACTGGCCCTATTCCTGACACCATGGGTTTCAAGCAAGCATTTCTGAAGGGAAACAAAGGTTTATGTGGAGATAATAAAGACCTTCCACCTTGCTCATCAACACCTACAGAAATGTCCTCTGTGGAGAAAAAAAGTGGCCACAAAAAACAGATTCTCAGCATTGTATTGCCTATAGTGGGAGCTCTGGTACTAGTTTCTGTGTTCGCGGTGGTTCTTTTCACTTGTGGTGGGAAAGGAGATAGAGGTCCAGATGAAGAGCAATGCAATTCGTTGAGGCGGGGAGATGGTGACAACAATGATGAAGACAGTGATCTCTTCTCCATATCCTCATTCCATGGAAAGGCATTGTATTTGGACATCTTGAAAGCCACCAAGGAGTTCCATGAGATGTTCCGCATTGGGGAAGGAGGGTTCGGGACTGTATACAAGGCGAAGATCCCATCAGCCGAGACAGTAGCTGTAAAGAGACTTCATTCATCAGCTGAGATCACTGATAGGAAGGGCTTCTTCAACGAAATAACAGCTCTGACAACGATCAGGCACAGAAACATTGTCAAACTCCATGGCTTCTGCTCAAATGTGAAGCATGCATTCTTGGTTTACGAGTACCTTGAAAGGGGTTCTTTGTCAAATATGCTGAGCAGAGAAGAGGACGCTAAGAAGCTGAACTGGATGACGAGGGTGAATATCGTTAGAGGCATCGCTCAGGGCTTGTCTTACATGCACCATGATTGCTCACCTCCCATTGTTCATCGAGACATATCGAGCAGCAACATTCTCCTTGATGCTGATTTTGAAGCTCGCATCTCGGATTTTGGCACTGCTAAACTACTCAGGCGAGACTCCTCTAATGTTAGCGCGCTTGCAGGCACCTGCGGATATATTGCACCAGGTAAATTTTCCATTTTTATCCATACAAGATATCGATTGCAAATGTTGTGCTTTCTGTCGGATGTCAATCTTAGTCTGAAATAATGGGACAACTTAATAAGTCTGAAAAATTTTAGGGTAAGAATAGAAAAAAAAATTGTTTCAATAAAACATCAATTTGATTAGGTAAAATCAATTAGACCGATGGCCCAAACATGCTAGTTACAATTTAGTGTGCTAGCTCAATAGCTCGAGTCACTTAAGGTTATTCTTTGTTTCACAAGTGATATGGAACTGAATATACAAGGAATTTATATTCAAACACATCTTTAGTAATTTTTATATTATAATTACACATGTGTTCGAAAGTCCGAAATTTTACGATTAAAGCCAAAACTTTTAAATTTGACAAAAAAAATAAACTAATTAATTCGACAGTCCAAAATTTTACGATTAAAGCCAAAACTTTTAAATCTGACAAAAAGAAAACTAATTAATTTGACAGTCTGATAGGCCTAGTCCGAAATCGAATGGACCGGTCTGATTGGAGTGATTGACATACATGATCTGATTGTTAAGAATTTATGTAATCTTGCAGAATTTGCTTTCACTATGAAGGTGACTGAAAAATGCGATGTATATAGTTTCGGAGTATTAACATTAGAAATCATTAAGGGAAAACATCCTGGTGACTACATCGATCTTCTCACATCTCCTTCCCCTGCAACCATCGAACTCCAGGAGTTGTTGGATCCACGGCTTCCACATCCTGAAAATGAAGCAGTGGAGGAAGCTTTGGTTCTCATTGCTAAAATGGCCCGATCTTGTCTTCTTTCAAATCCAAAAACGAGGCCGACAATGCAGATAATCGCTGAGATGTTAGCAATAGCACCACAATGAATCAAAAATGTGTTTTGTATGCTGAGCCACTACGTTACCGTGATTTATCTTTCTTCCGCATACTATGTCGTGTTGCAGTGCGATTGCCGTTTGGTTCACAAAATCTTAGATTATCTTAGGTAATAGGATTACCTCCGGGGAGGTAATGTGAGATTAAGGGAATGTAAGATTATACCTTATGTGTTTGGTTAAAGTTGTAGGAATGTAATATTAACTTGTTTGGTTGGAGGTTATATTTTAGGTGATACTGTAACAATTACATAAATGCCCTTAAAGGTGTAAAAATACTTTACTTTTAAAAATGTTTTGGTTAATTTGTAAGCCTCTTTTTTTTTTTCAATTTAACATAATAATAATAATAATAATAATAATAATAATAACAATAATAATACTGCTACTACTACTACCTGTTCAATTCCACTTTTCGGTGGATTGTTGTTGTTGTTAATAATAATAATAATAATAATAATAATAATAATAATAATAAGACTCTCAAAAAATAATAATAATAATAATAATAATAATATTATTATTATTATTATTATTATATAATGGTTAGTTTACAAGGGTAAAGTTGGAATATTTCAAGGTAATCTTAGATTACCTAAGAAAATAGAGGTAATCACATTACCTTAAAATATTACCGCCACATCAGCTTTGAGGTAATATAACATTACCAGGTAATCTCATAGTTTGAACCAAACAAGATAATATAACATTACCAGACTCACATTACCTAGGTAATTTGAGATTACATGAACCAAACACCCTCTTAGAGATTGGAGAATCAGTCTTTTGGAAGATGGAAAGTGAAGTTGTCAACTTTTATGTATAATAAGGAGTAATTACTAGTCGTGGGCACACGCTCTGCGCGAAACGCCATTCCCAATGATGATGATGATAAATTAATGTGTATAAATGATAATATTTCTTAAATTTGAATAATTGTTATATGATAAAATAAAAATTATACTGGTTGAGGCTCTGGAGAAAGTTAAGAGACTGAAAGCAGAGACGTACCTTTGTAACATTTCCGGTTTGCCCATCTGCGGCAACCCAATGAATAATGTATTGAACATGTCCGTCCATCTGCGGATAACTATAACCCATTATAGAAATCAGTCAAAGCCGAGAATAACCAACCCATCATTTGTGTACTCATAAGCATTCTCACTACAATTCAATGAAGGATCAATCATACATTCAGCATAAACTATCAAGTATATAACTAACAATATCAGGGCTTACCAAGCTCCAATTAATAAGAAATGTCTGAATTTCATCATCAGTATCTTCTTCCATATTATCAGTGAAATTGGGATCATAACTGAGAAATTCCAGAGTAAGATGCAAAATCTGATCACAATATCCTTGTGGCACACTGGCACCTTAGCAAGAAAGAAACTCTCAAAGTGCCTTGCAAAAAACAAGCATTTCAAATCCATGTCTATAATCACATATAAAGAAGGATTCTTGATGAATTGATAACAAATTATGAAGGACACAAATTCAAAAATAAGACCTTGTAAGCTATACTCCCCAAGTTCCTCATCATTCTCAGGTGCTAACACAATAGTTGATTAGTATTAGAACTGTATCAGCCAAGTGGGAACAAGGCTGTATCTGAGCATGTCTAACATGTGCGATTGCACAGGGCCCCAATTTTTGGGAGCCACAGATTAAAAAAAATTATATGTATATATATTTTACATAAATTTAGACTAAATGTATGAAAACTGGACCAATTTGTAACAAGATGAAATTGAGTCCAACTGACAATTACTTTAAAACCCATATATATACATATATATATATATATATATGTGTGTGTGTGTGTGTGTGTGTGTGTATATACACACATATATATAATATATACACATACACACACACACACACACATATATATATGCGTGTGTGTGTGTGTGTGTGTGTGTGTATGTGTATATATTATATATATGTGTGTGTATATATATATATATACACACACACACACACATATATATATACATTGCCAATTTTGTTCGGCAATTATATTTCATAAATCATAATCCCACATCTCAATTAGACAATTAGCAAATTCTCAATTCCCAACCCTATAAAATACGGAAATACCGTAATGAAATTTGACAATTCAAAAATTCTCAATTCACAATTCGGTAATTTCAATTCGTAGATCGTAGACCGCAACTCAACTGAGTCTTCAATTCTTCTTGATTACACAAACTCTCAAGTCTCAAGTTCTTCAATTCTCTTAACAGGTAATTAAAATAACGTATTTTTCATAATTTTTGTTTATTGTCTTAAGAATTTTCTTGATTAATTATTTATTCATAGAGTTTCTAAATAAATTCTTTTTTTTTCCTTACGATTTTATAATTATGCCTTATAGAAAATATACATATGGGTCTGAGAAGCGTAAAAAGAAAATAAGAATTGAACAACTAACTCAATCTCAGAAATGAACTCTTGAAAAATTCATTACAAAACAAACTCAAATAAATGAGCAAAAAGATGATGCCAAGAAAAAATTGTTAGATGCAACTTTGATATAACTTTTTAAACAATTATTATTTATATATAAAAATTACTCAAAAAAAAGGGTCCAAATTAAGATATGGCACATGGCTCCAATTTTTATTAGAACGGCCCTGAATGGGAACCAAAATGATAGCCAACAGCATGACCGCCAAGTCTAAACTCCTAATGCGAAAACCCAAGAGTTTAACTTTTAGACCTTTAAAATAAACTAATAAGATCAGTAGAGGTTGTGGATTCTTACTTGGACCTTGTTGAGTTTAGTTCATGCCAAGAAAACCTATTTGATGACAAGTACAACACAAACCAACAGCAGCATTACTCTATTCCTGTTGTATTATATTGTTGAATATAGAGTTATGAATTTGTTAATATATAGTTATGAATTTGTGAAGTAGAGTTCTAAAATTGTGAACATGGACCCGAATCCATTGCATAACAACCGCTTCAAAAACAAGCTAACGTGTGAAAATGTTTGACACATAGAAATTATAGATTAGTTAAAATTATACCACATAAAAAAAGGAAAAATGGCGAGTTTAGTCCCTGAATTATAATGGTAGTGACCATTCAGTCCCTGAGTTATAGCCATATGTCTGTATCCATTTTTAGTCCCTCAGTTATGAGTGCAATGGCAAATTTGGTCCTCGATCGTTAGAACTGACAGAAAATTTTAGGGGTAAAGTAGGAAATTCATATTTTAATCACTTTCTTATATTAAAACCGGTTTTGCAACATTATTTTCAAGGTTCTTCAATTCTAAAAGCAATTCAATAATCCTCGTAAGACTAGTTAGTAACCTGAGTTTCGTATAAGAAACACGTGACTCATTACAAACAAGAGAACACTTGATCATTGTGTTCAAGCATGTAAAACACACCGGCCTAAAAGTTTCTGATTTCCCTTACTAAACATAAGGTAATTAAACGATAACTTGATATTTTTAGTACGTAAAATTCTTTCGTAAGCTCTGTAGTAACTTAATCAAGAAGCCTCTTTAAAGAAACCTTGTGCTCAGATGACAGAGTAGTGGCTCTCCCATATGGGAGGTCATGAGTCTGAGTCCGAGCCTCAATGGAGGCGATACTGACTCTTTGTGCTCCAATAGGTTGAGAAAGTATGTTTGAACAAATACTACAATGTAATCGAGTTAGTCGTTTTGTATCATTGTTAGGATAATGTGTTTCACATGCCTGAAGACAATAATTAAGTGTTTCTTTGTTTGTGAAGACAATAATCAAGTGTTTCTTTGTTTGTGCTATAAGTTTGTTATTGAAATGCTTTTAGAATTGAAGAATTTTGAAATAAGAGGTTAAGAAGTGAAAAATAATGTTGTGGAAGTGGTTTTGATATAAGAATGAGAATAAAATGTGAATTTCCTACTTTATCCCTCAAATTTTAAATATTTTTTAATTTGTTCGTCAGTTTTAACGGATAGGACCAAATGCGGCACTTTGTTCATAACTAAGAGACTAAATATGGATACGATCATAACTTAGGGATTGAGTCAGAACTTGAGTATAACTCAAGGACCAAAGATGCAATTCTCCATTAAAAATCAACTTAGATTAGTATTGGTACAAATTTTTCTAAATTACAATAATTGTAATTGTAATTTAAAATATAATATATTTAATAATATATTTCTATTGCGATTTAGGGTCGTTTCCTCGCGTGATTGATCTTCGATTACGTTCACCACACAATCGTAATAGTATTTCAGGTAAGATATTGTAATAAGAACACTATTAATAAGGAAAACAATATGTAAAGACAGAATAAAAATTCAATAGGGGATATCACTTTCTCATTCATTATTAATCGGACATTTACAATATGGATTAATATTTGATGCACCGTCGGTGTATAGCTGCTATACACCGACGGTGAATGAGAATGTGCCACATCATTTTTAAAAAAAAAATTAATAATGACAAAGTCCTGTTTTGCAAAATTATTAAGACTTTTATTTTATTAGGAAACTTTGTATTTCTTATTAACAAAATATATCACTTTCCTAAACATATTAATTAATTCTATTACCTATCTAATTTCCTAAACATTTTTATTAGATACCTTTTATAAAACTGTTTTATATTCATACTGTTTCACCGGCGGCGGCTGCAGCGGCGTTTCCATTTCGCCGGCCAGTGGGTGGAGCCGGAAGGCCACAACTAGTAGAGATAGATGTTTATGGATCCATGCATCCCGTAACCGACTGGCCTCCGTTTTGCTTAATCCTAAATTGCCTATTTATATATATATATTTATTTTTTGTTAATCAAAGTTTTGGGGTGATTTAATTTTACCGAGTCTATCTACGATGGTTAAAGCTAGCTACACCATTTGCACGGTGAAACGGTAAAATAGCCTACACAAATTGCATTCTATTTTTTATTTTTTATTTTTGAAAACTACACAAATTGCATTCTTGTTTTAGCCTATGTCGCTTTTATCTTCTTTGACTTTTTATTCTTATTTAATTTATTTTAGTAGTTTTTGCTCCGATCCACATATATACAAGTCTCTCTGTGTACAAAATGTATTGATGTTATCTTGATGATTGTCAGATGTTAATTCAATTCTTAAGGAAGATTGTTCAGAGTGTGTGATCTGTTTATCTTTTTTTCTGTGGAAGCTGTGTAAAGTTTAAAATTCAATTGGTAGTAATATACTTTTGATTGTTTCTCATATCATAGATTAGAGAACCCAATGGGGTAGCTCAAGTGGCAAGTAAACTCTCTTTGTGGGAAAGAATTTCGGAAGAATTAGAGTTCAATTTCCACGAATGACAACTCCCCCTAGGCCATCAAGACCAGGTGGATTTATCAAAAAAATTATCATAGATTAGAGGCCAGCTACGGCACAACAGGGCAACCAACGAAATTAAATATACAACATGTTCCCGCATTCACAACAAAATCCAATTTCCTACTAGGCAGTTACAGGCCTCATTTACATTTTCAAATGCTAATCCTACTCCTAGTATTTCTTCAAGCATCGTTACCATCTCCAAAACTTGTTTACTATACAATGTGTAGACTGTAGAGCTATTCATAACTTGTTTACTATACAATGTGTAGACTGTAGAGCTATCCATCCATCATAATGATGTTTAATGTTTCACATCTACAAAGCACATGCAATCCCACTTCAGCTTGGGCCTGCAGATCTTCCAGCACTTTAACAACTTTCTTCCGGGACATCGCAGTTTCAGTTTCTTCCGACAGGATTTTCCTCACTCTTCGCAGCATGCATGCAAGCACAAAAAGGGCAATAAATCAGTAAACTTCATTAACACGCGTACCGCCATTTCAAACAACGAAAACACACCTTATAAATCCGCCTACCAAAAAAAGGTTTTGGTGGCAGCCTATTCTCCAACCCAAGATATCGCACCATATATCTTTAAATTAAATGCAAATACCTAGAAACACAGATTGAATATTTTGGGTTGGAGTAATACAAAACACATTCAAAAATATCTTCGTAACGTGACTTCATAAGATAAATCATTGCAGTGTCTGAAATTACCTTTGAACTATTGCAGTGTCTCCATGACCAGTGCAAATAACAAGCATGACATTTTTATAAAACGTATCTAATAAAAATGTTTAGGAAAATTAGATAGATAATAGAATTAATTAATATGTTTAGGAAAGTGATATATTTTGTTAATAAGAAATACAAAGTTTCCTAATAAAATAAAGTCTTAAAATATTTTACAAAAAAGGACATAGTCATTATTGATTTTTTTAAAAAAAATGATGTGACACCTTCTCATTCAGCGCCGGTGTATAGCATTATACTCCGGCTGTGCATCAAATATTAATCCTTACAATATTTATACATCTCTAATCCCTAATTCTTAGGGATGTAACTAACCACCCAAAATAGAAAGTAATAGCCATCCACACAAATAATTACAACAATTTCCAATTATTAGAGTAAAACACATTAAATTTAATTTTAAAAAGTGTATAGATAGAAATCTTTAAATTATATATATATATATATATATATATATATATATATATATATATGTTCAGCATAGATATATTTATACATATCAGGCCTACAATAATATTCAAGTATAATACAGTAATTATGAGGCCTAAAGAAAATAAATATCAAGCCTCATATAAGAACTGATATCAGTCCTGCTGTTAATAGCCCATTAACCCGAACCCATTAGCCCAAACATACAAAAGGAAAACTATGCTAATTCACTAAGGGCAACCGATTCCTCTCCCTCTGAGTTGCGCTCCTCCTCCTCTCTAAACCATCATCGATTCATCTCTACGTGCTGCGATCGGGATTCAAGAAATGAAACCGTCGATCGCGTATGCAGATCTTAATGCGCGGTTATACAATTAATCCATGGCTTTAAGATTACGATTCTATCACTATTTTTTACTTTGCGATTTCTGAAACCGTTTCCCTTAAAAATTTCGATCTGGAATTTGTGTTTATCGGCGGCGGATCTGTTGATTCTATGAACAGATCTTTAAATTAAAGTTGTCAAAAACTGATCTACACCGTATTCCTCCACTTAGAGAGCAGCGGCCGGTATTGCTATGTTAAAGATAAGTCGATTCTTCATTGAATTTTAATTTTTTTTTTCAATTTAGTGTTTATTTCGTAGGTTTGTATTACAAAAAATAACGTAATACGTACAAATCCCCAATTTTTGTTCTCGGATGGGTACTTAGGTCAAATTCTGGCAAAATAATAGCTAAATGTAAAATTTTATTACTTCATTTTATTTGTGTGTGTGTGTGTGTTAACAAAGATTTCGTTGCGTTTCTTTTGTTTTGTTTTGTTTTGTTTTTTTTTTTTNAATTTTTTTTGAAATTAGATTTGTTTTTTTTTTCCTCCCCTCTAATTTTCTCTTTCCAAATCACAAAAAAAAAAAAAAAACAGTACTATTAAGGATGCTCCTTATCAATGGAGTCTTTTCGTAGTTTTTGAAGAGTTTTTGTAAGTGATTAGAAAAAAGAAAATAAGAGGGGATGAAAAAACAAATTTGATATTTAAAAAATAAAAAATAAAAACAAGATGTGTCAGGCGCGCCTGATGCGCATGGGCTGTTGCTGTGTGCGTACAACTGATGATTGTAAAATTCATGTCAGATTTTACTATGCTTTGAACCCTTCCTTTGCATATGATTTTCTCCCTTTCTCTCTCATCTCTTCTCTTATGCCATGTTGGCACTTTATCTTACATAAGGACATTAACACCAGCACATATTTTGGAGTTGGTGTGAAGGCCAAATGAAGAAGAAATAACTCTCCTGCAAGTTATTGGTTGATGTCAGAAAAGGAAACAAAAAAAAAAAGAAGAAACAAACGCTTGTAGTGTGTGTTTGGTGCACTTTGCGCCCCAGCAGGCCCCTTGCTAGGGCGAGTCAGAGTGCTGGCGGCCACTCTAACTTTTATATTACTTTTCTGTTTTTTTAATTGTCAAAATTTCTTTTTAATTTCTTTTTTTCTTTTTTCTTTTCTTTTCTCCCATACTCTCTTTTCTAATCACACTTACAAAACTCCTCAATAATTGCGAAATAACTCAATTGATAAGGATGCTCTAAACCAAATAAAAAGTTGGGTAAATCTTATACAGCTACAAAGTCTTCAATAGATATAAAATATAAATACTCGGAAGACTGACCAAAGAGTCAAGTCAAGGATGCAGTTGACGTTGACGTTGGAGAGTGCTATAAGTTAAAAAAACCCCGACATAGGATCCGAACTCACAATTAGAAGTGCTCATAGAGTTTTTAGCACAAAAAAAAAAAATAAAAAAAAATAAAAAAATGGATCATTTAGTAGTAGCAAGGCTTCTAGCTATATTTTCTTTACATTCCTTCCTTCTACTGCTTTCTTCTAATGTAATTCCTGCTTCCAGTAATGAAGAAGCCAAAGGTCTCCTGAAATGGAAATCCACTTTTAACCACCCAAACAACACGTTGGATTCTTCATGGACTATCTCAGAAAATGGAGGCAGCCCATGCAACAACTGGTATGGAGTTCATTGCGTTGCGGGAAGTGTCAACAGGCTGAACCTTACTACTTCCAAAATCAATGGTACACTCCAAAGCTTTCCATTTCATTCACTTCCAAATCTTGAATATTTTGAAATTAGTTTAAATGCATTTTGGGGAAGCATACCACCTGCAATTGGCAATCTTTCCAAACTCGTCTATCTTGACATGTCAGTCAATTATTTTACCGGCACAATCCCACCTCAAATTGGCCTTTTAACCCGTCTCAAGACCCTCCATATGTTTGCAAACATCTTGCATGGTCCAATCCCTGATGAAATTGGCAACTTAACATCTCTCACTGAGCTTGCTTTGCTTGGTAATTCTCTTAATGGTTCTATTCCTGCTTCAATAGGCAATTTGAAACACTTGAGTTCTTTGCAACTTTATAGCAATTCTCTTTCTGGCTCCATTCCTCCCGAGCTGGGAAAACTCTCCAATCTCACTGTGCTTTACATAGACACAAACCAACTAACCGGCTCAATTCCCCCCGAGCTAGGAAACCTCTCAAAATTGCAACAACTATACATTTTCTCTAACAATTTGAGTGGTCATATTCCCCGTGAACTAGGAAAGCTAAAGTCACTCTCCTATCTCAGTTTATGGTCGAATAATCTTAGTGGTCAAATCCCTGCTTCACTAGGTGGCCTAGAGAATTTGTTACTTCTTCACCTCTATGGTAACCAACTTAGTGGTTCAATACCTGAAGAGTTAGGGAACCTAAAGAGCATCACTGATCTGCAACTGAGTCAGAATATGTTTAGTGGTTCAATCCCAACTTCCATAGGGCGTTTGAGGAACTTAGAAATCTTGTTTCTTCGTGCCAACAATCTTTCTGGTTCCATTCCTCGTGAACTTGGCAAACTGGAAAACTTGACCGTACTGGAAATGGATGATAACCAATTCTCAGGCCATTTGCCAGACGGTATTTGTAAAGGGTTGGCACTTCAAAATTTCACGGTGAACAACAATAACCTCTCGGGGCCAATTCCACCCAGCTTAAGAGACTGCAGAAGCTTAAAGCGTGTCCGGTTTGATGGCAATATGTTCACTGGAAAACTCTCTGAATCCTTTGGCATATACCCTGATTTGCAGTTTATGTGGCTCAGTCAAAACCAGTTTCACGGTGAAATCTCCAAGAACTGGGGAATCTCCAGAAACTTGACAAACCTGCAAATGGCTGAAAACAATCTCACAGGTAGAATCCCTCCTGAGTTTCAAAATTTGACTCAACTAGGAATACTCAATCTCTCTTCAAATAAATTGGGTGGGGAGATCCCTGCAGAACTTGGGAGTCTATCATCTCTTCTTTCTTTATACTTGGGGGACAACAATCTTTCCGGTCAACTACCCCAAGAGTTAGCCTCTCTTAAGAAATTGAATGTCCTTGATTTGTCCAAGAACCAATTTAGTGGACCAATACCCTCATTCATAGGAGACTATGAGTATATGCATGAATTGGACTTGAGCCACAACAACTTCAGCCAGCATTTACCAGTTGAGCTAAGTAAGATATCACATCTTACAACGCTGGACCTGAGTAACAATTCTCTCAGTGGAGAAATCCCACATTTGTTTAATAGTCTTGTTGATTTGGTGAATGTTGATTTATCCTATAATCAGCTGACTGGCCCTATTCCTGACACCATGGGTTTCAAGCAAGCATTTCTGAAGGGAAACAAAGGTTTATGTGGAGATAATAAAGACCTTCCACCTTGCTCATCAACACCTACAGAAATGTCCTCTGTGGAGAAAAAAAGTGGCCACAAAAAACAGATTCTCAGCATTGTATTGCCTATAGTGGGAGCTCTGGTACTAGTTTCTGTGTTCGCGGTGGTTCTTTTCACTTGTGGTGGGAAAGGAGATAGAGGTCCAGATGAAGAGCAATGCAATTCGTTGAGGCGGGGAGATGGTGACAACAATGATGAAGACAGTGATCTCTTCTCCATATCCTCATTCCATGGAAAGGCATTGTATTTGGACATCTTGAAAGCCACCAAGGAGTTCCATGAGATGTTCCGCATTGGGGAAGGAGGGTTCGGGACTGTATACAAGGCGAAGATCCCATCAGCCGAGACAGTAGCTGTAAAGAGACTTCATTCATCAGCTGAGATCACTGATAGGAAGGGCTTCTTCAACGAAATAACAGCTCTGACAACGATCAGGCACAGAAACATTGTCAAACTCCATGGCTTCTGCTCAAATGTGAAGCATGCATTCTTGGTTTACGAGTACCTTGAAAGGGGTTCTTTGTCAAATATGCTGAGCAGAGAAGAGGACGCTAAGAAGCTGAACTGGATGACGAGGGTGAATATCGTTAGAGGCATCGCTCAGGGCTTGTCTTACATGCACCATGATTGCTCACCTCCCATTGTTCATCGAGACATATCGAGCAGCAACATTCTCCTTGATGCTGATTTTGAAGCTCGCATCTCGGATTTTGGCACTGCTAAACTACTCAGGCGAGACTCCTCTAATGTTAGCGCGCTTGCAGGCACCTGCGGATATATTGCACCAGGTAAATTTTCCATTTTTATCCATACAAGATATCGATTGCAAATGTTGTGCTTTCTGTCGGATGTCAATCTTAGTCTGAAATAATGGGACAACTTAATAAGTCTGAAAAATTTTAGGGTAAGAATAGAAAAAAAAATTGTTTCAATAAAACATCAATTTGATTAGGTAAAATCAATTAGACCGATGGCCCAAACATGCTAGTTACAATTTAGTGTGCTAGCTCAATAGCTCGAGTCACTTAAGGTTATTCTTTGTTTCACAAGTGATATGGAACTGAATATACAAGGAATTTATATTCAAACACATCTTTAGTAATTTTTATATTATAATTACACATGTGTTCGAAAGTCCGAAATTTTACGATTAAAGCCAAAACTTTTAAATTTGACAAAAAAAATAAACTAATTAATTCGACAGTCCAAAATTTTACGATTAAAGCCAAAACTTTTAAATCTGACAAAAAGAAAACTAATTAATTTGACAGTCTGATAGGCCTAGTCCGAAATCGAATGGACCGGTCTGATTGGAGTGATTGACATACATGATCTGATTGTTAAGAATTTATGTAATCTTGCAGAATTTGCTTTCACTATGAAGGTGACTGAAAAATGCGATGTATATAGTTTCGGAGTATTAACATTAGAAATCATTAAGGGAAAACATCCTGGTGACTACATCGATCTTCTCACATCTCCTTCCCCTGCAACCATCGAACTCCAGGAGTTGTTGGATCCACGGCTTCCACATCCTGAAAATGAAGCAGTGGAGGAAGCTTTGGTTCTCATTGCTAAAATGGCCCGATCTTGTCTTCTTTCAAATCCAAAAACGAGGCCGACAATGCAGATAATCGCTGAGATGTTAGCAATAGCACCACAATGAATCAAAAATGTGTTTTGTATGCTGAGCCACTACGTTACCGTGATTTATCTTTCTTCCGCATACTATGTCGTGTTGCAGTGCGATTGCCGTTTGGTTCACAAAATCTTAGATTATCTTAGGTAATAGGATTACCTCCGGGGAGGTAATGTGAGATTAAGGGAATGTAAGATTATACCTTATGTGTTTGGTTAAAGTTGTAGGAATGTAATATTAACTTGTTTGGTTGGAGGTTATATTTTAGGTGATACTGTAACAATTACATAAATGCCCTTAAAGGTGTAAAAATACTTTACTTTTAAAAATGTTTTGGTTAATTTGTAAGCCTCTTTTTTTTTTTCAATTTAACATAATAATAATAATAATAATAATAATAATAATAACAATAATAATACTGCTACTACTACTACCTGTTCAATTCCACTTTTCGGTGGATTGTTGTTGTTGTTAATAATAATAATAATAATAATAATAATAATAATAATAATAAGACTCTCAAAAAATAATAATAATAATAATAATAATAATATTATTATTATTATTATTATTATATAATGGTTAGTTTACAAGGGTAAAGTTGGAATATTTCAAGGTAATCTTAGATTACCTAAGAAAATAGAGGTAATCACATTACCTTAAAATATTACCGCCACATCAGCTTTGAGGTAATATAACATTACCAGGTAATCTCATAGTTTGAACCAAACAAGATAATATAACATTACCAGACTCACATTACCTAGGTAATTTGAGATTACATGAACCAAACACCCTCTTAGAGATTGGAGAATCAGTCTTTTGGAAGATGGAAAGTGAAGTTGTCAACTTTTATGTATAATAAGGAGTAATTACTAGTCGTGGGCACACGCTCTGCGCGAAACGCCATTCCCAATGATGATGATGATAAATTAATGTGTATAAATGATAATATTTCTTAAATTTGAATAATTGTTATATGATAAAATAAAAATTATACTGGTTGAGGCTCTGGAGAAAGTTAAGAGACTGAAAGCAGAGACGTACCTTTGTAACATTTCCGGTTTGCCCATCTGCGGCAACCCAATGAATAATGTATTGAACATGTCCGTCCATCTGCGGATAACTATAACCCATTATAGAAATCAGTCAAAGCCGAGAATAACCAACCCATCATTTGTGTACTCATAAGCATTCTCACTACAATTCAATGAAGGATCAATCATACATTCAGCATAAACTATCAAGTATATAACTAACAATATCAGGGCTTACCAAGCTCCAATTAATAAGAAATGTCTGAATTTCATCATCAGTATCTTCTTCCATATTATCAGTGAAATTGGGATCATAACTGAGAAATTCCAGAGTAAGATGCAAAATCTGATCACAATATCCTTGTGGCACACTGGCACCTTAGCAAGAAAGAAACTCTCAAAGTGCCTTGCAAAAAACAAGCATTTCAAATCCATGTCTATAATCACATATAAAGAAGGATTCTTGATGAATTGATAACAAATTATGAAGGACACAAATTCAAAAATAAGACCTTGTAAGCTATACTCCCCAAGTTCCTCATCATTCTCAGGTGCTAACACAATAGTTGATTAGTATTAGAACTGTATCAGCCAAGTGGGAACAAGGCTGTATCTGAGCATGTCTAACATGTGCGATTGCACAGGGCCCCAATTTTTGGGAGCCACAGATTAAAAAAAATTATATGTATATATATTTTACATAAATTTAGACTAAATGTATGAAAACTGGACCAATTTGTAACAAGATGAAATTGAGTCCAACTGACAATTACTTTAAAACCCATATATATACATATATATATATATATATATGTGTGTGTGTGTGTGTGTGTGTGTGTATATACACACATATATATAATATATACACATACACACACACACACACACATATATATATGCGTGTGTGTGTGTGTGTGTGTGTGTGTATGTGTATATATTATATATATGTGTGTGTATATATATATATATACACACACACACACACATATATATATACATTGCCAATTTTGTTCGGCAATTATATTTCATAAATCATAATCCCACATCTCAATTAGACAATTAGCAAATTCTCAATTCCCAACCCTATAAAATACGGAAATACCGTAATGAAATTTGACAATTCAAAAATTCTCAATTCACAATTCGGTAATTTCAATTCGTAGATCGTAGACCGCAACTCAACTGAGTCTTCAATTCTTCTTGATTACACAAACTCTCAAGTCTCAAGTTCTTCAATTCTCTTAACAGGTAATTAAAATAACGTATTTTTCATAATTTTTGTTTATTGTCTTAAGAATTTTCTTGATTAATTATTTATTCATAGAGTTTCTAAATAAATTCTTTTTTTTTCCTTACGATTTTATAATTATGCCTTATAGAAAATATACATATGGGTCTGAGAAGCGTAAAAAGAAAATAAGAATTGAACAACTAACTCAATCTCAGAAATGAACTCTTGAAAAATTCATTACAAAACAAACTCAAATAAATGAGCAAAAAGATGATGCCAAGAAAAAATTGTTAGATGCAACTTTGATATAACTTTTTAAACAATTATTATTTATATATAAAAATTACTCAAAAAAAAGGGTCCAAATTAAGATATGGCACATGGCTCCAATTTTTATTAGAACGGCCCTGAATGGGAACCAAAATGATAGCCAACAGCATGACCGCCAAGTCTAAACTCCTAATGCGAAAACCCAAGAGTTTAACTTTTAGACCTTTAAAATAAACTAATAAGATCAGTAGAGGTTGTGGATTCTTACTTGGACCTTGTTGAGTTTAGTTCATGCCAAGAAAACCTATTTGATGACAAGTACAACACAAACCAACAGCAGCATTACTCTATTCCTGTTGTATTATATTGTTGAATATAGAGTTATGAATTTGTTAATATATAGTTATGAATTTGTGAAGTAGAGTTCTAAAATTGTGAACATGGACCCGAATCCATTGCATAACAACCGCTTCAAAAACAAGCTAACGTGTGAAAATGTTTGACACATAGAAATTATAGATTAGTTAAAATTATACCACATAAAAAAAGGAAAAATGGCGAGTTTAGTCCCTGAATTATAATGGTAGTGACCATTCAGTCCCTGAGTTATAGCCATATGTCTGTATCCATTTTTAGTCCCTCAGTTATGAGTGCAATGGCAAATTTGGTCCTCGATCGTTAGAACTGACAGAAAATTTTAGGGGTAAAGTAGGAAATTCATATTTTAATCACTTTCTTATATTAAAACCGGTTTTGCAACATTATTTTCAAGGTTCTTCAATTCTAAAAGCAATTCAATAATCCTCGTAAGACTAGTTAGTAACCTGAGTTTCGTATAAGAAACACGTGACTCATTACAAACAAGAGAACACTTGATCATTGTGTTCAAGCATGTAAAACACACCGGCCTAAAAGTTTCTGATTTCCCTTACTAAACATAAGGTAATTAAACGATAACTTGATATTTTTAGTACGTAAAATTCTTTCGTAAGCTCTGTAGTAACTTAATCAAGAAGCCTCTTTAAAGAAACCTTGTGCTCAGATGACAGAGTAGTGGCTCTCCCATATGGGAGGTCATGAGTCTGAGTCCGAGCCTCAATGGAGGCGATACTGACTCTTTGTGCTCCAATAGGTTGAGAAAGTATGTTTGAACAAATACTACAATGTAATCGAGTTAGTCGTTTTGTATCATTGTTAGGATAATGTGTTTCACATGCCTGAAGACAATAATTAAGTGTTTCTTTGTTTGTGAAGACAATAATCAAGTGTTTCTTTGTTTGTGCTATAAGTTTGTTATTGAAATGCTTTTAGAATTGAAGAATTTTGAAATAAGAGGTTAAGAAGTGAAAAATAATGTTGTGGAAGTGGTTTTGATATAAGAATGAGAATAAAATGTGAATTTCCTACTTTATCCCTCAAATTTTAAATATTTTTTAATTTGTTCGTCAGTTTTAACGGATAGGACCAAATGCGGCACTTTGTTCATAACTAAGAGACTAAATATGGATACGATCATAACTTAGGGATTGAGTCAGAACTTGAGTATAACTCAAGGACCAAAGATGCAATTCTCCATTAAAAATCAACTTAGATTAGTATTGGTACAAATTTTTCTAAATTACAATAATTGTAATTGTAATTTAAAATATAATATATTTAATAATATATTTCTATTGCGATTTAGGGTCGTTTCCTCGCGTGATTGATCTTCGATTACGTTCACCACACAATCGTAATAGTATTTCAGGTAAGATATTGTAATAAGAACACTATTAATAAGGAAAACAATATGTAAAGACAGAATAAAAATTCAATAGGGGATATCACTTTCTCATTCATTATTAATCGGACATTTACAATATGGATTAATATTTGATGCACCGTCGGTGTATAGCTGCTATACACCGACGGTGAATGAGAATGTGCCACATCATTTTTAAAAAAAAAATTAATAATGACAAAGTCCTGTTTTGCAAAATTATTAAGACTTTTATTTTATTAGGAAACTTTGTATTTCTTATTAACAAAATATATCACTTTCCTAAACATATTAATTAATTCTATTACCTATCTAATTTCCTAAACATTTTTATTAGATACCTTTTATAAAACTGTTTTATATTCATACTGTTTCACCGGCGGCGGCTGCAGCGGCGTTTCCATTTCGCCGGCCAGTGGGTGGAGCCGGAAGGCCACAACTAGTAGAGATAGATGTTTATGGATCCATGCATCCCGTAACCGACTGGCCTCCGTTTTGCTTAATCCTAAATTGCCTATTTATATATATATATTTATTTTTTGTTAATCAAAGTTTTGGGGTGATTTAATTTTACCGAGTCTATCTACGATGGTTAAAGCTAGCTACACCATTTGCACGGTGAAACGGTAAAATAGCCTACACAAATTGCATTCTATTTTTTATTTTTTATTTTTGAAAACTACACAAATTGCATTCTTGTTTTAGCCTATGTCGCTTTTATCTTCTTTGACTTTTTATTCTTATTTAATTTATTTTAGTAGTTTTTGCTCCGATCCACATATATACAAGTCTCTCTGTGTACAAAATGTATTGATGTTATCTTGATGATTGTCAGATGTTAATTCAATTCTTAAGGAAGATTGTTCAGAGTGTGTGATCTGTTTATCTTTTTTTCTGTGGAAGCTGTGTAAAGTTTAAAATTCAATTGGTAGTAATATACTTTTGATTGTTTCTCATATCATAGATTAGAGAACCCAATGGGGTAGCTCAAGTGGCAAGTAAACTCTCTTTGTGGGAAAGAATTTCGGAAGAATTAGAGTTCAATTTCCACGAATGACAACTCCCCCTAGGCCATCAAGACCAGGTGGATTTATCAAAAAAATTATCATAGATTAGAGGCCAGCTACGGCACAACAGGGCAACCAACGAAATTAAATATACAACATGTTCCCGCATTCACAACAAAATCCAATTTCCTACTAGGCAGTTACAGGCCTCATTTACATTTTCAAATGCTAATCCTACTCCTAGTATTTCTTCAAGCATCGTTACCATCTCCAAAACTTGTTTACTATACAATGTGTAGACTGTAGAGCTATTCATAACTTGTTTACTATACAATGTGTAGACTGTAGAGCTATCCATCCATCATAATGATGTTTAATGTTTCACATCTACAAAGCACATGCAATCCCACTTCAGCTTGGGCCTGCAGATCTTCCAGCACTTTAACAACTTTCTTCCGGGACATCGCAGTTTCAGTTTCTTCCGACAGGATTTTCCTCACTCTTCGCAGCATGCATGCAAGCACAAAAAGGGCAATAAATCAGTAAACTTCATTAACACGCGTACCGCCATTTCAAACAACGAAAACACACCTTATAAATCCGCCTACCAAAAAAAGGTTTTGGTGGCAGCCTATTCTCCAACCCAAGATATCGCACCATATATCTTTAAATTAAATGCAAATACCTAGAAACACAGATTGAATATTTTGGGTTGGAGTAATACAAAACACATTCAAAAATATCTTCGTAACGTGACTTCATAAGATAAATCATTGCAGTGTCTGAAATTACCTTTGAACTATTGCAGTGTCTCCATGACCAGTGCAAATAACAAGCATGACATTTTTATAAAACGTATCTAATAAAAATGTTTAGGAAAATTAGATAGATAATAGAATTAATTAATATGTTTAGGAAAGTGATATATTTTGTTAATAAGAAATACAAAGTTTCCTAATAAAATAAAGTCTTAAAATATTTTACAAAAAAGGACATAGTCATTATTGATTTTTTTAAAAAAAATGATGTGACACCTTCTCATTCAGCGCCGGTGTATAGCATTATACTCCGGCTGTGCATCAAATATTAATCCTTACAATATTTATACATCTCTAATCCCTAATTCTTAGGGATGTAACTAACCACCCAAAATAGAAAGTAATAGCCATCCACACAAATAATTACAACAATTTCCAATTATTAGAGTAAAACACATTAAATTTAATTTTAAAAAGTGTATAGATAGAAATCTTTAAATTATATATATATATATATATATATATATATATATATATATATATGTTCAGCATAGATATATTTATACATATCAGGCCTACAATAATATTCAAGTATAATACAGTAATTATGAGGCCTAAAGAAAATAAATATCAAGCCTCATATAAGAACTGATATCAGTCCTGCTGTTAATAGCCCATTAACCCGAACCCATTAGCCCAAACATACAAAAGGAAAACTATGCTAATTCACTAAGGGCAACCGATTCCTCTCCCTCTGAGTTGCGCTCCTCCTCCTCTCTAAACCATCATCGATTCATCTCTACGTGCTGCGATCGGGATTCAAGAAATGAAACCGTCGATCGCGTATGCAGATCTTAATGCGCGGTTATACAATTAATCCATGGCTTTAAGATTACGATTCTATCACTATTTTTTACTTTGCGATTTCTGAAACCGTTTCCCTTAAAAATTTCGATCTGGAATTTGTGTTTATCGGCGGCGGATCTGTTGATTCTATGAACAGATCTTTAAATTAAAGTTGTCAAAAACTGATCTACACCGTATTCCTCCACTTAGAGAGCAGCGGCCGGTATTGCTATGTTAAAGATAAGTCGATTCTTCATTGAATTTTAATTTTTTTTTTCAATTTAGTGTTTATTTCGTAGGTTTGTATTACAAAAAATAACGTAATACGTACAAATCCCCAATTTTTGTTCTCGGATGGGTACTTAGGTCAAATTCTGGCAAAATAATAGCTAAATGTAAAATTTTATTACTTCATTTTATTTGTGTGTGTGTGTGTGTTAACAAAGATTTCGTTGCGTTTCTTTTGTTTTGTTTTGTTTTGTTTTTTTTTTTTTTTTGTTGAGAAAATGATGAAAATTAATCTATGCTGCCTTGTAATATAATGATCAGGTCTTCTAAGTGGAGATTGCATGTTAGGTACGAAGTTTGTAGTCCAGAACATATTTAAATACTGCATGTTAGGTATGTATGACATCCTAACCTTTATCAGCCAATGTTTGCTTCATCTTGTACCCAATGATTGTTGATCTAAACACTGGACATTTCTAAACTGAAGACAATAACTAAATTAAGTCTGCACTGAACTTTACACACATGCCCACCTTGAAAACATTAAAAAACTTAAAGGGATACTACAGATAAAAACATATACATACAAAACCTATATCTTGATAAAAATATGCACTACACATTACAGATTTCAAATGCCAAAAAATGAAATTTAATTTCCTTAATTTACACAACTTATCACTATTGAACTTTTTTTCTTTTTCCTTTTTCAGGGAATGCAAGCAGAACTCATACAATTGTCCAAGAACATCGCAACTACAGACCCTGCAAATTATAGTTCTCTACATTTAAAGTAAGTTTAATTTACTTTCTTACAGTACATATACCTATAAAACTAACGTAACTAACGTAAGTACCTGTAAAGCATATTGCCTTCCTCTTGTCTCCTATTATTGTCCAGCTTTGAAGTTTCACCATATCCAGATTTATAAGTGCAGAGCTGTGTGAATCTGTTTTATGTGACTATTTTTTTTAGTATGGATAATTGTTTTCTCATGTCTATCTTTTAAAATCTTAAACCTGAACACATATCTTGTATATATAAGACATGTATTCATTTATCTTCTACCCCTAAAGGGAAAGATTAATTGCTCTTTTCATCTAGGTAACATAAAAATTAAACATTCATATACTCTGTCAATAAAATCGTTGCTTTCTTGGTCTTGTATCTCCCTATTAACTCTATCCTTACAATCATGTGAATTGTAAGCTAGGACAAATGATGATAGTATAATACTCCAATTTGATGCTATAATTTTCAAAGAAAAGACTAATTTAACTGTAATCTTAAGTAAATATATTATTATTATAGGGTGTTTTGATAGCCTCCCATGTCTTAACTCAAAGACATGTACAAATGGTTTCAGGTGCCAATGGCAATTATGATCATTTTCTCTAAATGGTTTCAGGTGCCAATGGCAATGAGAACACTTGGTAATGCAAGGATACATATTGCTTAGTATGCTGCCCAAAGGCCAAAACAGAGACACAAAAAAAATTGATACCAAAGCTCGCTGCATAAATATTAAAAATTAGAGGAATTGCTCAATAAAATGTTTACAATTAATTAAAATGTTTACATAATATTAGAGGAATAGCTTAGTTTGGCCAAATGATGAATGCAAGTCTAGTTGATTTATCTCAATTGAAGCATTTTTTACCATTTAGAATGCTTTTCTTACCCTTTTTTCCCCCATTTGGATATTTAATGCAGAAAATAAAGTTAGATAACAATGTTAGCAGATAGATAATAATGGTAGCTGTTGCATTCTGAAGAGTGGCATGCTTGTAGTGATTGGTGAACATGAGTGTCCCAATATGCGTGCCTATGTATTTATAGGCAGATTTCCACCCCCAAATTCTGATTTGAAAATGGCTCTTTCATATCATAACTTATAGTTTTATTAGAGTGTAAATATCCGTGCATGACCTATTGGTAGGCCATTCTTCAAAATAATAATTTACTTAATGCTTAATGGAAGTCAGTGAGTGAACTGGATGTCATCATATAACCAATTTCATCAATATTTGCATATAGCAGGTTTAATATTAAAGAGCTTATATTTACTGATAAGAAAGTGGATATCCATGTGGTCAGTCATGCGAAGTGTCATGTTGGATAATTAGGTATTCTGAAATATTTGTATGGTTTTAAGAAGAGTCTTAAATTAGAGTTGTGTTTTGAGGCTTTGGTTAATTGTGGTTTGGAGAGTTTTAGCTTGAGTTTTGGTCTGTCATTACAGCTGTGTTGAGTCTGTAGCTATGATCTATCTGGTCTGTTAATTTGTTGATGTCCATCCTTTGTGGAAAGGCAGACTGAAAAGTATAGTCTACGTGTAGTTAAGTAGTGAGTGTGAATTCAAGGTTGTTGCTTATATTTTAAAGATCCTAAATCTGATTGAGAGCAAGTTTGGTGGTTAGGAAAGTTTGAATTGGTTGTCATTAAGCATTTTCTTTTTCCTTTTGTTTGAGAGCAAGTTTGGTAGTTAGAAAAGTTTGAATTTTCATTCTAATTTAAATGGTAGTAAAATAATTTTGGTGACTAGTTTTGTCGCCTTCTCCGGTCGAGAGATGGTGACCTGCTGGTCAATCCTTTGTTGGTCCTTTGCTGGAATGTGGACGGAGCTATGCTGATCTGCTATGGCAGGTTACAATTATTGTTATCTGCTATGGCAGGTTACAATTATTGTTTTGGGCCTTGATGTACTAAATTAATATGTTAATGAGTCTAATTGTAACTTTCAAAAGTTTGGGAACCTAATTTACTTATTATAGTACTTATAAAGGAAAATTTAATATTTTTGATAAAAAAAAGTGTAATATTTTTACATAAAAAGTGTAAAAGTATTATATTTTTTTCAAAAGTATTATGTTTTTCTTTATAGGTGAGAAACACTTTAATTAGTATTAAGTATTACATTTTCATATTGATCGACTCGTCTCACGGTTAAGAATTCGTAGGACGGTCTCACACAAGTGTGATTTTGCTTTGGGACACATGAAAGACTTATTATTATTATTGTAATATTCTTTCATTTTCAAAAGTTTTACACCAAAGTCTTCAACACTCTTAACAAAAAACCTCATGACCTACCAACCATGCTACTTTACTCTTAATAAAAGGCTATGTATACACACACACACACAAGGGCGCGGGGTTGCCCTGCTGCATGCATGGGCTGGGTCCTATTGAGAGTCCATGTAGAATTGCTCAAAAAAAATATTATCCTACCTTATTTTATCTGTCATATTTTTCCTTTTTTGTCCATTCGAAAATATTGTCCACCTTCTAAAAATAAACATTGTTATATTTTTGTTTTTCAACTTTACCCTTTCTGCTTGTCTTGATTGCTTTATACTCAAAAGTTATGTACCCTTAGTTAATATATTTTGTACCCTCCTGTTAATATATTATTGCTGACAGATAATATGATTGTTACAGGTACAAAAATTGTCAACAATATGTTAACAATCGATACAGAATAATAAGGTTATTTTTGAATTGGGGTCTACAATGCAATGTAGACTATGGTCCATGATATAATTTGCCCATTAAATGCATTAATACCCTACGTCTGTCATCCACTTAAGATTAGACATACAGGTCCACATAATTGAAAAATCTTGTAATACAAAGTAATGGAGTAATTCCCTTCAAAACTTGAATTTGAAACAAGAAACAAAAATTTTATCAAAACTAGTAAGCCCTTCATCGTAATCAATCAAGTTGATTCCCATTTCCTTGTCACTATTAGGACTCTCTAAGTTTGAGTCACGTTAGGACTAGCTATTCTATTCTACCTGAGACTCCCCTTGTATATATATCTCTTATTCCTCATCATTGTAATTGTTCAATTGTATATATATCTCTTATTCCTCATCATTGTAATTGTTCAATTGAATCTATATCTCTTATTCCTCATCATTGTAATTGTTCAATTGAATCAATACAATATTCAGTTCTCATCTGGTATCAGCTAGCCTAGGTTTATTTTCCAATGACTGACAGCTCTGTTAATTCTTCCGAACGGACCGTTTCTGATGCAGCTATTTCTCTTTTACAGTTTCTTCAGCAGTCGCTTCTCTGTCTTAAATCGGCATCAGCTCCATCTCAATATCTGATCAATGTCATGATATATTACATTTATTTGTAAATACGACTAGTCTTTATTTTTTGTTATTTTTTTTCTTTTCATTTTGTATCTTTTTATAGCAAAGGAAAATGTGAAGATGATTTTTTGAAGTAATAAGTAGTATAAGGGCAAAGAGGGCAAAGAGGGAAAATGAAAAAAAAAAACTTTTTTTAAACTTTCTTGAAATTTGTGCCAAAAGGAAATTAGGTAGATATTTCGGAGCAGAGAGTATTATTTTCCGCTTTCCCGTTCATTACGTTATTGACCAAACTTATGTAGCTACAAAGTCTTCGTGGGCCACCACCACATTGATAGGGATATCCACATCAGAGGACTTGTGGTCCGTTGTGGAAAGAGTGTCCGTGACTCCGTTGACGTTGAATATATCCTTTTTTTGAAAACAACGTTGAATATATCCTATTGGTCTTTGTTTGCTATTATATTATTAATCCTAAAGCAAAAAAGATTTACAAGTGTTTGGGGCACATTAATTTGGTTTTAATTGAATTTGGTTAGAGGGAATTGTAATTTTCTTCATTAGCTGAATTGTAATTCAAGAGTATATCCGTGAATTGCAATTCATTGTGGGAAAGGAAGAAAGGGATAAATTTTAAATATGTTCTTAGTTATTATTATTATTATTATTATTATTATTATTATACAGTGACATCTTGGTTTTTATATCACATACTCGTTGCGCGATTAAACCAATGCCCAATGCGTATTTTAAAATTAGTGTTTCTTAATTGATTAAAGTAGACATATAATAATCAGAGAGAAAAAAATGCTAAATTAATAAAAATCAAAGTAATAGTCCCGATGCTTATATCTACTATACTAATAAGAGCCAAAGAGAATTAGGCCTAAAATGGGTAGAAAAAATGGCGGTCAAATTATTTAATCAAATGGATGGTTCAGATGAATTATTTAATCAAATAGATGGTTAAGATAATTCATATTAATATTATTAATAGAGATTACCTAATTTAACCTTACTTTTATGATTATCCGTTAAGTTTTCCGTTAAATATTATATTCTCCGTTAATATTCCGTTAACTTTTAACTTATCTACTATATTATATATATATATATATCTAGGCAAAAACTTGTGTGAGACCGTCTCACCATGAGAATGGTCGGGTCAAGATGCAAATATAACACTTATATGTACAAATGTCATACTTATATGCTCAAATGTAATACTAATCAGGAATAAAATTTTTGTTACTTATAAGGGTAAATGTAATACTTTTAAGGAAAAATACAATACTTTTACATTTCGATTTAAAAGTATTACATTTTTCCACAAAAGTATTATATTTGCCCTTATAAGTGAGGGACACTTGTCAACATTACTTATTATGAAAAATGTATTACTTTTTATCTAATAAATAACAAAAATTGTATTCTTGATTAGTGTTATATTTGAGCATATAAGTATGACATTTGCACATATAAGTGTGACATTTGCATGTTGCATTGACCCGACCCGGCCCGTCTCACGAATAAGGATCCGTGAGACGGTCTCACACAAGTGTGACCCATATATCTACTATATTAATAAGAGCCAAAGAGAGTTAGGCCTAAAATGGGTAGAAAAAATGGCGGTCAAATTATTTAATCAAATGGATGGTTCAGATGAATTATTTAATCAAATAGATGGTTAAGATAATTCAGATTAATATTATTAATAGATGTTACCTAATTTAACTTTACTTTTATGATTATCCGTTAAGTTTTCCGTTAAATATTCTTTTCTCCGTTAGTATTCCGTTAACTTTTAACTTATCCATTAATTTTTATAAGAAAGGTCTTAGGTTCGAACCTCATCTCAATCAAATTTGACATAATTAAGTTTCTCACTCTATTTTACTCTTATTAAATTAAATAAATTAGTAGCTACAACAAAAAATGATACATATGTATTTCTTTAATTTAGAATTATGTGTCTACAATACCTTTATTTGAAAAAATTATTCATTATCAAAAAATTAAATTAAATAAGAGAAAATAATTTCATTAGTTATATTGTTTTTATTTTCTCTCATGCAAAGATTCTTTACATTCGAATTTATTAATTGATATTCATTACATTGTCCATTATCTTATTTTTACAATATCTTGTAATTAAATATCAAAGTTATAGTACAAAATAATGGTATATGTTTATTTACCAAGTATTTTATTAATACTATGAATTTTTTTTAAAATAATTTGAAACTAATTATATTAACTACTTGGGGATTGGTTGACAAAGAGAGTACTCAAATAATAACCCAACAAATTGAAGTTACACAAAAAAAAATGATACACACGTATTTCTTTAATACCATGAAAAAATAAAAAAGAGTAGTTTGAAACCAATCATATTAACTACTTGGAGGATTTGTTGACAATGAAAGTACTCAATTAACTCATTACCCAGCAAATTGAAGCGATAAACTACCTTTTAATATCTTTGGAATACATAATATTTTAAAATTTTCAAATTTTTATTAATTTATTTATTATTTTTTCTTAAACTATGAATTTCTTTATCCAAAATAACTCATTTAACAATAATGGTTGAACCAAATGAACCCCAAGCAGAACACCTAAAGGAAAGTCCATAGCTCGTATATCATAATCTCATCGCATGACGTTGTCATCTATGCTACCAACAATAACCGAATTGCANTCAATCTTAGTCTGAAATAATGGGACAACTTAATAAGTCTGAAAAATTTTAGGGTAAGAATAGAAAAAAAAATTGTTTCAATAAAACATCAATTTGATTAGGTAAAATCAATTAGACCGATGGCCCAAACATGCTAGTTACAATTTAGTGTGCTAGCTCAATAGCTCGAGTCACTTAAGGTTATTCTTTGTTTCACAAGTGATATGGAACTGAATATACAAGGAATTTATATTCAAACACATCTTTAGTAATTTTTATATTATAATTACACATGTGTTCGAAAGTCCGAAATTTTACGATTAAAGCCAAAACTTTTAAATTTGACAAAAAAAATAAACTAATTAATTCGACAGTCCAAAATTTTACGATTAAAGCCAAAACTTTTAAATCTGACAAAAAGAAAACTAATTAATTTGACAGTCTGATAGGCCTAGTCCGAAATCGAATGGACCGGTCTGATTGGAGTGATTGACATACATGATCTGATTGTTAAGAATTTATGTAATCTTGCAGAATTTGCTTTCACTATGAAGGTGACTGAAAAATGCGATGTATATAGTTTCGGAGTATTAACATTAGAAATCATTAAGGGAAAACATCCTGGTGACTACATCGATCTTCTCACATCTCCTTCCCCTGCAACCATCGAACTCCAGGAGTTGTTGGATCCACGGCTTCCACATCCTGAAAATGAAGCAGTGGAGGAAGCTTTGGTTCTCATTGCTAAAATGGCCCGATCTTGTCTTCTTTCAAATCCAAAAACGAGGCCGACAATGCAGATAATCGCTGAGATGTTAGCAATAGCACCACAATGAATCAAAAATGTGTTTTGTATGCTGAGCCACTACGTTACCGTGATTTATCTTTCTTCCGCATACTATGTCGTGTTGCAGTGCGATTGCCGTTTGGTTCACGGAATCTTAGATTATCTTAGGTAATAGGATTACCTCCGGGGAGGTAATGTGAGATTAAG